>NC_134406.1:128540669-128770000 GCF_038048845.1 Mixophyes fleayi
ATTTCACCACTACAATCCTTCACCGACACCTATAACCGCATCATTCTGGGTAAGTCTCGCAGCTAGTGTACCCTCTTGCTGGGCACCTGGTCGGTACACCTGACCTCTTGCCTTCAGATCAGGATTGCTGTGGATGGTTCCCCCTGGCCTCTCACACTTGACAGAGCTGCATGGTAGTAGTAAGAGGGTTGGTACTAGACATTGGGCTCCAACCTCAGAACAGCTGGATAACAGATTAGATTGGTCACAGGAATTACAGCACAGGTAAGTGGTCATCAAAGCAGGATCTTGAAGCAGTGACGTTTTATTAGCTCATGTAGTCCTAATAAGGACAGTTACACACTAGTTTGTGTTTCTAGTGGTCTCAGAAGGTACAGATGGAATAATGATACATTAAGCTCAAACATTGCAAGGGTTACAAATCAGGGGCTGGTTTTCAGACTTCAGCCCAGGGAGCAAGCACACCGCACTGGCCCATAAGTAGCAGCCTATCTTTAAAGGGTTGTTTGCGGTATCATCATCATCATCATCATCATTTATTTATATAGCGCCAACATATTCCGTAGCGCTTTACAATTGGGGACAAACATAAAAAACTAACAAACAAACTGGGTAAAACAGACAAAGAGGTGAGAAGGCCCTGCTCGCAAGCTTACAATCTATGGGACAATGGGAGATTGACACAAGAGGTTAAGTATACATTTTGCATCTTGGCCCAGCCAGACTGCAAAGGTAAAAGTGACCCATAAGCTAAATGATCCTGTCACACAACAATGTTGGTCAGGGGGATAGTTGTCTTGTGTGAAATTGTGTAACAGGCAGTAACAGGCTAAAGGTAGTGAGGTTAAGAGGGTGGTTGAGGAATATTATAAGCTTGTCTGAATAGGTAGGTTTTCAGAGAACGCTTGAAAGTTTGTAGACCAGAGGAGAGTCTTATTGTACGAGGAAGAGAGTTCCATAGATTGGGTGCAGCCCAAAAAAAGTCCTGTAACCGGTAATGGGAGGATGTAATGAGGGTGGGTGAGAGACGCAGATCTTTTGCAGAACGTAGTTGCCAAATTGGGAGATATTTTGAGACAAGAGAGGAGATGTATGTTGGTACAGCTTTGTTGATGGCCTTGTAGGTTAGTAAAAGTATTTTATATTGGATTCGGTAGAAGACAGGCAGCCAGTGTAGAGACATACAGAGTGATTCAACAGAGGAATAGCGATTTGCAAGGAACAATATATATTTATCAATATAGAAAAGAGGTTATTTTAGTGTTGTTTAATCCAACGGTACTTTTATTATTATGAATGCAATACTTAAATAATGAAAATACATAATGCAACAAAAACAAACCTCCCTTTATATTGCATTTTATTTTATATGTCCCTTCCCTTTTTACATACCTGTCAGATTATAATCTGACACCCTGGCCAATCAATACTGTGGTGATCGCACTCCAAGTTTATTTTAAAGTTTTATCATTTTGAAGCAGGTAAGGTGAGGCCATGGTCCAGCTACAGTCACAGAGGAGAGCCCATTGGGGTTGATTACGGGCACAGAGGTGAAACGATCAGAGTGGAATATGGTCACAGAGGAGAGTCAAGTACAATCACAGATAATATTTTTTGGCACTGGCAACATGAGAAACTGGGGAATCACTGAAATCAGAGGCAACACCACTAAGACTACAAAACATAGAAGCTAAGAAAAAATGTATACCTTAATCAGAGTATAAAACTTCAGCTTTAGGAAGGATGTAAGAAACAGGCTTGAAATGGGAAATTAAAAGACTAATATTCTGATAATTCAGGTAGGAAAACAGACAAAACCTTTGGTGATACAGACAGAATCTTTATAAAGGAGGGCTAAACAGCAGGCAGTACCTCTTGAGGGGAGGGCGACTAACGCATCCTCACAATGTTCAGACTCGAGTGACATGTCGGTGTCTTTGGTTAAACTGAGTTCAGAGTGTGACTCTGAACTAATCTCAGATAAAGAAAACAGGATAGGATGGTCACATGAGTCATTAACAGGTAAAATATGTTTGGCAGAGATGGAATATGACTACTATAAGACAGGAATAGCACAAGGATGGGTGTCACCTAAACTTTTACCTTTGGAACTGCACTCAGGTACTCAGATACCCATGTGATTTGAAATAACACAAGGAATGTCATAAACACTGTCAAGAACTCAGAGGGAGACAGAAGTATATGCAATACCATATATTGTTGTGAGCAACATGAATCAAGTAAGTGGGAAGCCAATTACAGAAATCCTCTGACCAGTGCCAAAATCCAGGGGTAGGTGACAGGTGCAAACAAAAACATTGGTAGTCAGTGGACAGCAACAGGCAGCCAATCTCTAGGCTGCCTGTTGCTGTATGTGGATCACAGTGCTGTGTGACAGACAGGAACACTCCCTTCACTTCCCGTGTGTCTAAACTATAGGGAGGAGGACTGTCTATACTAAACTATAGGGAGTGAGAGCAGGGCTGCCAAGAGGAATTCAGGGCCCCGGTACAACAAATTCATGAGCCCCCCCCCCCCTTACAGGTGCGCAAGTTAAGGGGGGCCCTATTTCTTAACTTGCAAAAAAATTTTACTTGCAAAATTGGAAGTGGGTGTGGTCATACAATTTGGGGCGTGGTTATGCATCATTGGGGTATACCTGGTGGGGAAAAGCGCTAGCCCCTGAATTCACCGGATCATCACATATGTCCAAGCACTCCTGACTTTCAACACATCTAGCACCACAGTGTAATACACAAAGAATGCAGTGTGTACACACAGTTCACAGTCTTGGCCTGTACCTTACATTGGACAGAACACTCACCAAAAATGGACATTGTGCCACTAGAATCACAACATTTTACACACTCTCCTGCTCTCTCCTAAGTGTTTTTTCACTTTCATCCCATGTGGCTGCAGGTTTCTTTAGTTGCGGCTTGTCTGGCTCCTGGAATGTAGGGGACCCTATTTGGAAAAAAAATGGGTACATTCAGAAAGTTACAACCAGCCCCGCCATTAAATCAATAGCACCCATGATTAATAATAAGGCCTTCCTCCAGCCCCAACATTAAAATAATAGTATTCCCATTGCCCCGCAAACAAAATAGCAACCATTAATTAGCCACCATCTACCTCACACACACTACATTGCCAAAAGCTCCCTGTGCCATCACACACATTTCTGTGCCCCTTCATCATCGCCACGCTATGCCCCCTTATGATCGCACTGCGCCCTCCATGCTGCTTTTGCCCCTTTCTTCATCCCCCTGTGCCATGCTGCCTTTGCCCCCCCTTTCTTCAACCCCCGTGTCATGCTGAATTGGCCCTCCCTTCCCTCACCCCCCTGTGCCATGCTGAATTTGCCCCTTCCTTTCTTCATCCCCCTGTGCCATGCTGAATTTGCCTCCCATCCTTCATCCCCCTGTGCCATGCTGAATTTGCCCCCCTTCCCTCCTTCATCCCCCTGTGCCATGCTGCATTTGCCCCCCTTCCTCCACCCCCCTGTGCCATGCTGTATTTGCCCCCCCCTACCTTTCTTCATCCCCCTGTGCCATGCTGAATTTGCCCCCCCTTCCTTCCTTCGCCCCCCTGTGCCTCTCTGCGTTTCTCCTCTTTCACTTTCTTTTCTTTTCTTCTGTCTTCTTCACTGAATGACTGCAAACAGAGGAAGTGAGAAGGATTCCGGCGCCGCGATCATGTGAGTATTTGTATATACACATGATCGCGACCCCCCCCCCCCCCCCCCCTCCGGTCCGAGAGGAAAAAAAAAAAAACAGACCGGGTAATTAGTACTCGCCCCCCCCCCTCTTGGCGGCCCTGAGTGAGAGGGGGCTGCCATAGAAAACTATAGGGAGGGAGTGGGGGACTGTCATACAAAACTATGGGAGAAGGGCTGCCATATAAAAACTGAAGAGAGGGAGAGGGGGTTGCCATGTAAAACGATAGGGAGGGACTGCCTATACCAAACTATAGGGAGTGGGTTCTGCTATAATGTGTGAGGGAAGAAGGGTGTATGCTGCTATAATGTGTGAGGGAGTGGGATGTCTTAATATATTGTGTGATATAAGGGAAGAGAGGGAGGTAGGCTATTAATATAATGGTGGAGTTTAGGTGGGGGCGAATTTTTTAATGGGTGTTATTTTTGGTTGATGGTGTGGCAATTTCATTTATTATTACTTTAAAGGTTCTTGCATTGATTCAATTGCCTGCCTTCTACCTTGCACTAGTCCCATTCTCAGATCACTTTGTAGAACATATGACCAGCCCAGAGTGCACTGAACATATTATTAATCTTTCCTCCTTTGCATTATATCACCAGCAAGCCCTTCGAATAGCTCTCCCCTTCACTTATGCTATTGTCTGCCAACCCTCCCTGTACTGTTATTAAGTCAAACCACCACCAGTCACTGGGCACATTTAGGGCGCATACACAATTGTTACAAAAGAAGTGTTTTCTTGCAAATGCTTGCAAAATTTCACCTCTGTGGTAATTACACTGAAAAGCCATTTATTATAAGGAATATTTTTAATGCCTTTTTTTGAAGCACATTGTGCACATATTCATATAATATAGAGAGAGATTTGACTGGTAGTTTGCATCTCAGGACTTCAGGGAAAGATGCAACAGTGGGGTGAGGTGCTCATATGTTGCTCTGGCAGTCTGATCAAATACAATTGTGCCAACATGGTTCATAATAGTTAAACTTATTAAACAAAGTCAGATATGTTTCTATTAAGGGAATTTTGGAAGGATGTGTTAGTAGGCAACTAAACAGGTTTGAGCACAGTGGTATAAACCAGTCATCCAAAAGGATTCATGTATTTTTATTAGGGGTGTGCACCGGCCACTTTTGGTGTTTTGGGTTCTGATTAGCTTGAGGTTTTGGGTTCTGATTGGTTTTGCCAAAACACCCCACGAAAGGTTTTGGTTCTGATTTTGGGTTTTGGGTTCTGATTTTTTTTTAAAAAAAGCATAAAAAGTGCTAAAATCCATATTTTTGGTTTTTTTTCACTCCTACGCTATTATTAACCTCAATAACATTAATTTCCACTAATTTCCAGTCTATTCTGAACACCTCACAATATTGTTTTTAGTCCAAAAGGTTGCACCGAGGTAGCTGGATGTCTAAGCTAAGCGACACAAGTGGGCGGCACAAACACGTGGCCCATCTAGGAGTGGCACTGCAGTGGCAGACAGGATGGCGGTTTGCAAGAGTTTGCTAGAAGTGCAAGATGGAATTGTCCTTGGGCCCTCCCACCCACCCTGATGTTGTTGAAATAGTACATTCGCACTTTAACAAACCAATCAGGAACAGTGAACGTAGTTTAATCTCTGGTACTAATATTTCTGGACTGCAGGAATAGTGAACATAGTTTAATCTTTGGTACTAATATTTCTGGACTGCAGGAACAGTGAATGTTGTTTAATCTCTGGTACTAATATTTCTGGACTGCAGGAACAGTGATTGTAGTTTAATCTCTGGTACTAATATTTCTGGACTGCAGGAACAGTGAATAAAGTTTAATCTCTGGTACTAATATTTCTGGACTGCAGGAACAGTGAACGTAGTTTAATCTCTGGTACTAATATTTCTGGACTGCAGGAACAGTGAATGTAGTTTAATCTCTGGTACTAATATTTCTGGACTGCAGGAACAGTGAATGTAGTTTAATCTCTGATACTAATATTTCTGGACTGCAAGACTATCTCTGATCGAGATCGTGGAGGAAATTGACGAGGAGGGTGTTGCTGGTGTGGATACAACAGGACCAAGGGATTTAGATGTCCCTGGACTGCTGACGGTCCTAGCCACAGGTCCTGAACTAAACACTGAATTATGAATGTCCTTCAGGTGACGTATAAGGGAGGATGTCCCTAGGTGGCCAAGTTCCTTACCCCTGCTTATTTGAGCTTTACATAAGGTACATATGACCATACATTTGTTGTCCGGATTGGGATAGAAATAATTCCAGAGCGAAGAGGTGCATTTTTTGGTCTTCTGCCCAGGCATGACGATGGGCTTTTTCATCCCATGGACAACAACTGTTTCCCCCCCTGGTGCCTCATTTAAGATAACCACATCAGCATCCTCCTTGTCAAGTTCCTCCTCAGCGCCAGCTACATCAATATCCTCCTCCCAGTGTACAACATTCACACCTTCATTAGCCAAATCTGTAACTGGACTGTGGGTGATCCTTCCAGCATATGCAGAGGGCGTGCTGCAAATGGTGGAAAGAGCCACCTCTTCCCGTACAGTGATGGGAAGGTCAGGCTTCGCAACCACCAACACCCTTGGACTCGCCTTGGGGATTTGTGATGCCATCTCTTTAGAAGGCAGAGTTGTTTGCTGTGTTGTTGATGACAGCTTAAGTCTCTTAAATTTTTTAGAGAGGGGGGGAGGAGGGCTTATATCCTTGGGTGAAGCTGAACCACTAGTCATGAACACGGACCAGGGCCTAAGCCGTTCCTTGCCACTCCGTGTCGTAAATGGCATATTGGCAAGTTTACATTTCTCCTCAGATGATTTTAATTTTCATTTTTTGCTAATTTTAGTGAACTTTGGCTTCTTGGATTTTACATGCCCTCTACTAGGAGATTGGGCATCGGCCTTGGCAGACGACGTTGATGGCATTTCATCGTCTATGTCATGACTAGTGGCAGCAGCTTCAGCATTAGGAGGAAGTGGTTCTTGATCTTTCCCTACTTTATCCTCCAAATTTTTGTACTCCATTATAGTTTAATCTCTGGTACTAATATTTCTGGACTGCAGGAACAGTGAACGTATTTATATATTGCAGTACTAATATTTCTGGACTGCAAGAACAGTGAACGTATTTTAATTTTGCATTACTAATATTTCTGAACTGCAAGAACAGTGAACGTAGGTAAATATTGCAGTACTAATATTTCTGGACTGCAAGAACAGTGAACGTATTTTAATTTTGCAGTACTTATATTTCTGGACTGCAAGAAGAGTGAATGTAGGTAAATATTGCAGTACTAATATTTCCGGACTGCAAGAATATATTGCACTAGAATTTTTTTTATACTTTTTAAATAATTTTTTTATATTTTTTTTTTATTATTTTTTTATAATTTTTTTTTTTTTTAAAATAACTATGGACTTAGCAGAACAAAGCACAGGACACAGCACCACTGGACTCAGCAGGACAGAGCACAGGACAAAAGCACCACTGGACTCAGCAGGACAGAGCACTGGCCAAAGCACCAATGGACTCAGCAGGACAGAGCACAGGACAAACTAACCACTGGATTAAGCAGGACAGGGTGACAGGACACAGGGCACAGGAGCATCACTAAACTACAACCTCCCTCTTCCCTGATCTGAGCCCGAATGAAGATGGCGGCCGCAAGCGGCGAATATATGCAATCCGAGTCTCGCGAGATCCGACGCGACACTTGGACGTCATAGCCTCGGTTTGATTTTTCTTTGGCCACCGGAAATACCCGAACAGTGCTCGGATCCTGTCGGATCCGCACTGTTCGGGTGGGCTCGGATTAGCGCAATCCGAGCCCGCTCATCTCTAATTTTTATAGCACATGACTGGGAGCTTTTTCCCTGCATTGCTTTAGAAATGACCCACTGTGTCTTAAGTCAACACATTAAGGTTTTCATAAATGTTACTATAACAGAATTCCAGTAGTTATAAATACGGCCTACCTTGGTGTTGGTCCCACCTTCAGTTGACGTGGTTCCACCCATATGAGGCCACTTCAAGAATTTTTTCCAGGGCCACTTTAAGTTTCCAATCTGACCCTGACTGCGTTAGAATGTCCATTCCTACCCAGTTCTGTCTCTCCAGGTGTAAGGAGTTAGTGAGATAGAGACTCTTAGGGAGTTAGTAAGATAGACATTCTTCATTCCCACACATGCATGTATCCACTTTTTGTGATTTCACACAAGATACACTATGCAACCTGCCACAGTATTCCCTCTGCATCAGCTTCATAATCTATTCCTTTAATGTCTAGGTGCAGGCAAAAAAATTATTGATCTTGCATTAAATAATGTATCCTTTATTACTATTTATTATTATTATTATTATTATTATTATTATTATTCATTTTTATTTATATGGCGCCACAAATTTTCCGTAGCGCCTTCCAAGGACAAACAATGGCACAGTACAAGGTGAAACTGCACAGTACAAATAACAGTAAGCACTATAACTCTGGGAGCTCAAAGCACAGCTAGAGAGAGAGGGTGGGGGATAGTCAGTACAGGCTGGTAACTTGCGCCAAAAAAAGGTGGGTGCAGATGACAGGTTAAGAGCCACTGAGAGGAACAGAGAGAAGCGAGAGGAGGCGGAGGGCAGAAGGTCCGAGTGGAGGTGGGCTGAGTAGCTGGAAAGCGAAGTTAAAAGTGGTGGAAACAGGAGGCAGGAGAGCCCTGCTCAATGAAGCATACAATCTAAAGGGAGGGGAAGACAGAGACACAAGGGTGAGACAGAGAAATGGATGAAATGGAGACGGAGTCGAGGAGGGGGGGGGGAGGGAAGAAGAGAAGAGAGTGAGAGGTTGCCGACAGGTGGGTGGTTAGGCAGGTGACTGGAAGTTTTTTTAAGAAAAGGTGGGTTTTTAATGTTTGTTTTGTTTGTTTGAAAGAGGACAGATTAGGGGATACTATGTACTATGTACAAGTGTAGCATGTGTAGCATGTAAGGGTTATGTTACCACAATAAAAATTTGACTTATTTAATGTAATACTTGCAATACTTGGACTGTACTGTATTTAAGCAAGTGTATTTGATTTGCCACACTGAAAGCAATTTAAGTGACAATAGAATATTTAAAATTCTTGATAGTAATAATAATGCATCTATATAGTAAGGTCTGATTTTCAATTATTAATTATAATGTTGTAAAATAATTTTTTTATGTTTGTACATGTCATTGATGTAGGTAGTAAGAATAAATAATGTATGTATAACAAATGGGTGAATTAATATACATTAAAAAGAAGTAAGTCATCAATTGATTTGACTGTTATCTGCATGTGCAGGCTGGTTAGATTTATCAATGTAGAAAAAGGTGTATAATTCCATTTCAACAAAAGGTGAATGAAATGTATATATATATTTTTTTGTTTACGCCCAACATTGAATAGTAAAATTCAGCACAGTTCAAATTTTAAATATCTATTGGAAACATTTAGAAGGGGATTCTATACTAATTGTAAGGACAGTACCCAATTGTTTATTTAGATTGTGTGCAGATAACTATAAAACTCCAAAACCTACGGCCAGATAAGTAGGTTTTATTAATGGATTGCCACATACTCCATGACTGGATAATTAAAGGTTTTTTTTTCCGCCAAAGGAATAGAGTGGACACATTTCTTTGATAGCTTGATAACCGTGGGACACTGGTTGAAACTTATTGATAAAATCGAATCTCATTTGATTTGTGCTCGACAGCTACTCCTATCAGTTAATTTCACCTGTGAATAGTTAATTATCCTAAGAATGCATATGGTTGAGTCATTAATAAAATTTGACTATAACATATCATTTTATTTGTTTAATCATTGAAGATCTTTCATCATTTGTTCTTGTACAAATGTTAGTTATTCTGTGTAGGCCAGGTTGGTTCTTGTGATAAAAGTCAAACAACATTGATCAGAACTATTTTTTATTTTGTAGAAAGAAGAATTAATTATAATGTTAACAATGCTTTTAGATATATGCATCCAATACATATACCAGCACAAAAATTTGTTTTGTTAAATTTCAAAATATTTTTTGTGAGAACGGTAGTATCTTCGTGCTGCACTGAAAAATATTGATGCAACTGATTCAAATGGTTAATAAAGTTAATTGTACCAATGTATTTGCAGAAATTAATTTGTTTCCAAAGAATTGTACTGTTTGATTGTACCTAGCCTTCTGACTACAAGCCCACACTAACTATATCTGTATATAATTCCATTTTAGACTTTTAATTTTCAATTAAATATTTATAATATTAATAAAATTAATAATTCAATGTGTGAGACACAGTTCTTTAAAGACGATGAGTGCTTTGAATTACACAATTGCGACTAGATTTCTGTGAAAAGCACATAGGTGCAGAAAGCAAGATGGCGGCGTATGCAGAGGTGCAGAAGTTGATGGGAAGAGGTGGGTAGAGTGGAGTGCGGGCATTAATTATAAAGACTGTTATGTACGTGTACTCGCTATCCAATGAAGATTGTCCACTTCAAATTGCATGGTTCCAATTCACAATGCGATTTAATAGCAAAAAGCAGCAGAGTAACAATTCAATAAAATAAGTACAGCCTATAACATACGCAGGTGCCCTGGATCCAGCATACAGTCATTTATTCCTGAAGTCTGTGGTTTAGAAGAGTGTCTGCTGGCCCCAGAGCCCCTGCTTATATCCAGTTAGTGATACAGCGAAAACAATAGGAATGATTTGGCATGTTTACATAGGTTCAGGCTTCAGGACAGTCCAGTGAAATGCAGGTCTTTGGCCAGTTCAAATGATGCCCTCCAAGGGTGGGGGTCAGCTCTCCAAACGATGCATACTAATATTCCTGCCGAAAGCTGGTTCAAACTGGTCTATTTGCATTGCACACACAATACCATTCTGATAATTTATTCCATATAATCCATATCTTGCATACCCAAGGTGCGATCTCTTAGGCGATTGAACCGGACGTCTGAGGATAAATAGGGGATTAGAATGATACTAGACAAGATAAGTTTCCTGTATCCTGAACCGTAGATCTCACTAAAGTGTATATAACATTATAATATTTAACTATAAACTCTGCTACATTTCATTATAAATAACTATGTATTGGAACTATTTTTAATATGGACTAATTACAAGTGTATGTGTTCGTGTAAATGTGTACAAGTGTTCGCACGTGTTGTGTTTAATTACGCTCCTCCACACCATAGCATGCTATTCGCATAATTTCAGACAAAGACAATCAGATTGATAGATATTAATTTGAAATGACCAAATCCAATTATTTGACTTTGACAACACCTAAAAAGACGCACAAGTGTGCCTAGTTTTGCGGAGCAGTTCCACAAAGTAAATTTGTAGAGAAATAGATACACTGACACTGCTGCCTCAGTAACAGGTAAAAGTTCAGGTCTATACTTTTTTGTTACACACAGCCTAGCTAACATTGTATGTAGATCACTACCACTGCAGCACAGGTATTAGTTCCCTATGTGCAACACAAACACACAATTCCTTCCCCTCCCTGGGATAGTATGAGAATGCTATGTATATATGAGTAATGTAGTAGACTCCCCTTATCCTCCTCCCCTGTCTGCCATGACTCAGCTCCTATCTCCTTCCTTTTCACCTGTCCTGGATGGCACCAACCCCCCCCCCCCCCCCCCCCCACACTTCCCAACAGCTCCCTTAATTTACAATGCCCAGTTGCAAGGCGTTTCTTGTCTCTTGGTGGTGGCAGGCCTGGTGCCGGACTGCTTTGTTCCTTCAGCTCCCTCCTAGTATGTCGGGAACCGTGCATGCTCTTTGCACGCCCAGCCCTTACTCACTTCCCTTTGCGAGCAAAAAAATATGTGTATATCTATATCTATATCTATCTATCTATATATATATATATATATATATATATATACCACTGTATTTTTTACATTCCATCACTTCTCCCTTCCTTTTCTCATCCCTCCCATCTCGTGGTTTCAAACCCCAAGTAGGCTGATACATCCCTAAATACGATTGCAGACTGGTGACTTATAAGTATAAATACAACAACTACCAGGTTTATGTTTTTCGCAGCTGACTGCTTAGACATGTCATTTAAGAGGAAGAATTAAGATGTCAACTATAGGACGACCACTTTGGAACTAAGCAAACCCACTTTATCGATGGGTTTGTAGGGATATAGAAATGGCGTGATTGTAGTTTTTAATAATTTTCCATATATAGAATATTAGTTTGATTATTTACCTTTGACAATTAATATCCATTTATATTTTTTCCCTTCATGCATATTTCATAGCTAACACTGCCACATATATCTACATTCAGGATGTTTTATATGTACATTTGAAAGTCATTCTATTAAAAGGAATCGCAAATATAGGAAAGGTTTTAAAGCCAGTAGCAGGCACTCTTATAGGTGTGGCATGATTAACAAGTTGCCCAATGTTTTGTTGACACAAGTTTAGTACACAAGTTTATATTGTCCCTTTCTGTCAACATTCGGTTGGCCTTAAAAAGAGTATTTTTGTACTTACGTTAAATCCTTTACTCTGGTTCCATCTGGGGACATCAGATACCATGGGGTTGTATGAGGGCGCATGGAGTTGGCACTTAAATAGTTAAACTGTTATTGTAATTGCTCCTCCCCTCTGCAATACTTGTAGCTCCTCAGTGTAATTGAAAGCCCCAATTAAGGGAAACAGAATAGCATGCAAACAACAAAAGCAACAGAAGAGCGAAGGGCGGGAACGCAGTGTCCCCAAGATGGAATCAGAGAAAAGGATTTAACATAAGTTCAAAAATCCTCTTTTCTCTTTCATCCAATCTGGGGGACACTGTTACCATGAGGACATTCTAAAGTAGCCCCTTGAGAGAGGGAAAGCTCTGTCATTTCGACCTGCAAAACTTTGCGCCCAAAACTTGCATCAGTGAAAACATGAAAACGGTAAAACCGGGTAAAGTGTGGACAGAGAACCTGGTTGGCATCAGGCAGGGCTGATCTGCCTATGCACCGTTGCGCACAGCCCAAGAGGTCCTCCACAGAACGGATGCAATGCGTGGCGATACAATCAGGTACAGTCTGATCAGAACTAATATAAGCTTGCCTGACGGGGAACATTGTCCCTTGGAGAAAAGTCTGCACCTCTGGTATACTTGCTAGCCTTTTCTCAAAATATATTGAAAGGGCTGATACCTGCACCTTCAGGGAACTAAGGCAAAAGTCCACCTCCAAACCATCCTGCGAGAAAGCTAAGAACCAGGAGAGTCGAATGGCTGCCATATGACAAGTCCTGCGTTCGCACCAACTGACATAGGTCCACCATACTATGGTAATTTAGGGCACAGACCGGTTTATTTGCCTTCAACATGCACCGATTAACAATCTTGGAGGTCAGGGTGCTGAAATGGCCCCTGATACAGTAGATTGTCTCAATGTCGAAGTCGCCATCCTTTACCGACTGCCATGCGCAGTATGCTCGACACGGCCAATCGGGTGCAATCAGGATCACTGGAATTCCGCAGTGTCTAATGTTATGTCATGTTCATGGCATCCACCATGGACGCCAAGGTGTCTCTGGCCCTGGAGCATAACCTGGGCACCTAGCGAGATGTCATGAGGGCCACATCCGAAAGTTCTCACCTCTGGACAAACCATCGAGACACCTCCATGAGTAGAGACCACTCCCCTGGCAACTGTAACGCTCCGGTCCCGCAAATAGTACCTGTCTCGTTACCTGCATTCCATTCATCTGGAAACTGCCATGTCCCAGCATCAGACAGTATTCAGTTCATTCAGCTATATTCAGATCTGTGCAGGTGCAAGCCTATTGCACTTCAGGACATCCTCCCTCTTTTTCATTGGCTAAGCACTTCTGGAGCACTATTTAAACCTCCTGGATTCACCTGTCTGATGCCGGTTCTTCAAGCTCACTTCCTGCAGCCTGTGGTTCTGGTTCCTGTTCTCATTGTGGTTTGCCTGTGTTCCAGTCTGCTCTTAGTTCGTATATATATATATATATATATATATATATATATATATATATATATATATATATATATATATATATATATAAAATGTTCCATTACTGTGTTTATTTGTGTAAAAGAAGCCTATTTTCTTTACAGACACCTTGGTAATAAATGCCACTGTCAAGTGTAAGATGTTTGATGTTATTTTGGCCCTTTGGCCTCAATCCTGAACTGCGGGAATGCCGGAATGCTGGAATTAGCTAGCTTAATATAGCGATCTCTGCAGCTTGCTGGGTCTTCAGTAAAGAGGACTTTCTTTTAGATGCCTGTACACTGCATTTTGGTATGCTTGCCAGATATCTTCTCTGGATTATGGGGATCAACTTTGATACATACTTACATAGATATACATATATATATATATATATATATATATATATATATATATATATATTGGACATTACTGCTATACATTAGAGGTATCTGTTATAACACACTTCATGTATGATAGGAATGGCTTGCTCAGTGCATTCCCCATTCATTCCAGCTGCCGGAATGGAGTGCAGACTGCATTCCCCATTTATTCAGGCTGGCGGAATGGAGTGCAGACTGCATTTCCCATTCATTCCGGATGCCGGAATGGAGTGCAGACTGTATTTTAGTCCAGGAATGGAGTGCAGACTGCATTCCCCATTCAATCCGGCTGCCGGAATGGAGTGCAGACTTCATTCCCCATTCATTCCGGCTGCCGGAATGAAGTGCAGACTGTATTGTAGTCCCGGAATGGAGTGCAGACTGCAATCTCCATTCATTCCGGATGCCGGAATGGAGTGCAGACTGTATTTTAGTCCAGGAATGGAGTGCAGACTGCATTCCCCATTCAATCCGGCTGCCGGAATGGAGTGCAGACTGTATTTTAGTCCCGGAATGGAGTGCAGACTGCATTCCCCATTCATTCTGGCTGCCGGAATGGAGTGCAGACTGCATTCCCTTTCATTCTGGCTGCCGGAATGGAGTGCAGACTGCATTCCCCATTCATTCCAGCTGCTGGAATGGAGTGCATACGACATTCCACATTTATTCCGGCTGCCGGAATGGATGCCAAAGGTACCTGCTAAAACATTTGCGTTTCTTTAATAAGGCCTTTCTCACTTGTACATGGAGTTCTACCATATTATATGTATTGGAAACCTTTGCTTAAACCCCTAAATCTGAGTTTTATACTAAAAGTTAAATGGGTCTTGTATATACACATCTTTCATATTGTATGTAAACCAAATTGCTAAAAAACGCTACTCAGATTTATACTGATACATTCTTACTTTGATCGGCAGAATTGGCAGAAAATAGAGCTAGCTAACTTTTACAATAGACACACTTTAGATCTTAATACATACATACCAAGTACAAAATTAATGATTACATGCGCACAAGTGTGTTGGGAAGGAATTGAACTCAGGTTTAGAGTGTGCATTCTCTAACCACTACACCAATTAGCAAGTGATAGCAAAATGATGACAATTGCATAGAATGAAATACACACTAGCAACCTTATCTAGGGCCAAAATTTCAGATTTATAGGTAGGGATAATGGCAATTATTTCACCATAAACTATTAGAGATGGCACTCATTGGGATATGCACTGTGTAACGTACACAACATACAATCACAAAGGTATATGAAATGTGGGTCAAACATTTCAATTCCCATTTAGGACACTTTCGAGTCAAAAAGGGTTTGGGGCTCATGTTGGAAACTACACCACTCTCCTAAGTGGATGAATCCTAAAAGTGCAATCAACTTATTCGGTTCAGCTGATTCGCTGTCTTGTTCCTGTATACGCTTTCATTATGCATTTATTAGTATTAGCATGAGGGATAACGTGCTATGAAGTTGATCACCCTACAACACACACACACAAAAAAAAAATACTGTTTTTCCAAAGCAGCAGGAGCTGTAAATACTTGCATAAAAACAATGATTGATTGCCAATGTGAATATTAGGCCAAATTATGAGAATTTGCGTATTTTATTTGGCTTTTATACTTTAACTTACTGAAGCCTCTTATACCACTTTGTACTAAAGGTTGACTTGTGGGCTTGAACTTCTGACCTTAGTATTGATGAGTTGACTGCCTAACGACTAGACTATTGTCTACAACAAATAGTAAATGTGTTCTCTGGCATACCTTTCAAATGTACACTCATTAAACCATGATATTTCAACAACACAAACAGCTAAGCTCATTTATCAAATAGGTGATTAATCGTTACAAAATAGACTTACCAGTCATTGTATACACTTTGCTAACATGCCAGATTGCTTTTCGAAACAAACACACTCAGTTACTTGGAACGCACCTGTGTTCTCGTAATGACGTCTGTCCGGCGTACTCACCGGTCTACTCACCGGCATATAATTCTCTAATCACAGTGGTTGTTAAAAACGCCTTTCTCGAAATTCAGTATTGTTGGGAGTTTCAGAGGTCTGGGTAAGTACACTGGAGATGGCCAAATGTTGTTTCCAGACGTTTACTGCTATACCTTGCTCATCCCTCAGTATGTTTAATTATTTTGAAAAGCATTGTTAGGTGTTGGTGAGCTAGAAAGCCTATTGATACTATATGTTTTAGGTAACCTCAATTGCTGCTGAAAGGGCTTAACGTACTGTGTTAGTGGATTATTTTGGAAGGTTATTAGTAAAGTGTTTGTTTAGCTGTGGAGTTTGATTCTTTCGGCCACTGTGTATACTTAGAGGCAGGACTGCATACACACCTCTAGAATGTAGTGAATTGACTAATTCTTATCCCTTTTCATGCCTTAATTTGTTATCTGTTGACCCTCCCCCACAGATTTCAGATCTGTGTAATTTTTGGGAATAGGTGTAATCTGAACACTGTATTGTCTGTGTGTGTGGTAAGTAGAGACTTGACAAATTTAATAACACACAAATGTTGTGTGTTTTGCAGTAAGAAGGGGCATGCTGTATTTTTGGTGGTGTTTTAGTGTGTTTTAAAAAGGCGCTTAATGTGTTTTTATTTTTTTAATGAAAAATTAAAAAAAAAAGATAATTCCTTAACACTCTGTATTTAGTGTTGCACAATCTATAACTGATTACACCTGAACAAATTTAATGTAAGTAATGTGATTTACACAAGGTGATTTGCCTATGGTAAGTATCACGTTTGCATGCACTTTGGTGATGTTTCTATATGGTGAGGTGCTGTTTGGTAATTATAGAGGCCTGTTTTATTTTAAAAATGGCAATTTTTTTTTCCCTTATGTACAAATCCTTAATTATGGACTGTTCTCTGCCACAAAAAGCTGGAGGATGAATTTCCACTACATTGTAAGTATTGGTAGCATCATTTGTGGCAAAGGTAGAAAAAGCAAAATTGAAATGTGTCAACGATTTTGTGGTTTGTTAACTCTGGATTTTGCAACACATACAGGGGCTCCTGGAGTTGGACCACAATCTGTTTCAAGGGGGGCCTGCTCCTCTGCCCCGTCCAAACCAGCAACTACGACAACATCGCCGTCCGAGTGAGCGCATCTTCAGGCCACGTGTCAGCCACTTTGGGATGTCGGATGCGGAGGTTGTCCATCGCTATCGGCTTCCTCCACATGTGATCTTGAACACCCTGCACATTGTGCAGCGTGACCTTGAGCCAATGCGCAACATCCCGACAGCAGTACTGCCTTTGACCAAACTTGTGGTGGTACTGCACTTCTGTGCTACTGGATCCTTAAAGTGCACAGTCGGGGTCGTGGGAGGTATTTCCCAGCCGACCTTCAGCCGTGTGCTGGAGGTGGTCCTAAGGGCGTTTCTGTCGTGGCTCCGGCAGTATATACATCTGCCACTCGATGAGGAGTCTCTTGTGCGGATTAAGCAGCAGTTTACCACCATAGCTGTCTTTCCGCACGTCATAGGGGCAGTAGATGGGACACATGTGACACTGGTACTGTTGAGTGGAAGTGCTTAGGCCTTTATGAACCGTAAGCATTTCCACTCAATCAATGTCCAGGCCAAATGTGACCCGCCTCTCCAGATTCGGAACCTGTTTGCGATTTGGGGTGGGAGTACACATGACTCCTATGCCTTTTGTAATTCTGGGTTGTGGCCTAGATTGCAACAGAGGCAAGGGTGTGTCAGACCACATGGAGATGCGTGGCTTCTTGATAATTGTTAGAATATATTTGATCTGGTTTTTTGGTACTCTGAAATTGTATTAATGTTTGTTTCTTATGTCTTTCATCTCATCCTACATAGGAGACAATGCGTATCCCTCCTGCCCTTGGCTCCTCACTCCGATCTTGAACCCACACACAGAGAAGGAGGAAGCCTATAACTCGACTCATCCTGCCACCAGATCGGTCATTGAACGGGCCTTCGGTCTTCTTAAGGCATGATTTCGATGCCTTGCCCGGTCTGGTGGTGCACTCATGTATGAGCCGAAGTAGGTGTGTAAGATCATCGCTCTGTGTGTGGTGTTCCATAATATTGCCATCAGGAGTGGGGCTCCAGGGGTCATGGACGAGGTTGCTGGGGTGGACGAGGCGGAGGAGGAGGAGGTGGAGGAAGATCTTGTAGACCCCCCTCGTGAAGCAGTGCGTGGCTTCCACTTCAAGCAGTATGTGTTGGATACATACTTTTAAGGTAAATGATTTTTTGGAAATATTTGTAAATTTAGACAACCAAGCTCTCAGCTGTAATAATGACCAAGCTTAGTCAAAGTAAGAATTACTAATGTATTGCCAGTCAAAATGTGGATATAAATAGACATGGACTGGTGTGATGGTTAAATGTTTTACATGTGTAATAATCATAAAATCAAGGAAAACCTGTAAATGGCAAATGCCTCTAAGTTTAACCTCAATGTCTTTGGTGAAATGCAGAATAATGTGTTAGATTTCAGCTACAGGCTAATATGCCTACATCAACGTCCTTGCGTTGAAATGTAGAGTACAGTTTGCACAGTCCATACTTAGTAAATGTGCTGCTTGTATTAGCTATGTAACTAAAGGCCAGAATGGTCTAGTATGTAAATGTTCCCTAGTGTCAAAATGTTAAAGCCAATTTTTTTATTTTAAATTGTAGCCTAACTCTGGTCAGTCAGGCATCTGAGGTTTAAATGTTATTGTACAGCACTTATAGTGGTGAGAAGTGCACATTTGAGACACTTTGTGTTTCTTATATATACAGGCTGTTTCTACCATTAGGCCATTAGTGCTGGCCTTAGTGCCATAGCACTTTCCATTGGAGTTGGTGGATGTTGCCATGGTGAAGGCTGTTGACAAATGTAAGTATCTATAGTGTTATCATCACTAAAATGTGACTGTCAAGTATGTGTGCTTCATACAATGATGACGTTTGGAGGCATTAAATGTGTGGGTCTGGTAAGTCAACGTATGGGCATGTGCTAGGTATGTTACTTATGGGTTTGGGGGCTACTTTCCTGTCAAATTGAACAATCTGAAACCAAGATATATCTCAAATACACAAGCCAGTATTATAGAATACTCTTACAGGACCTTTGAAACATTTCAATACAGTGGCCACCTTCTTGTTCACCAAGCCATCAACTAGGTACATAAATGCAAGTTAGGTGTGAGCTAATATTGGCTTAGTAAATGCTTGTTTCACATTCAACAGGGCACATTGGCATGGATTTTGAAGTTGTGCAATTCATGTTTCCCTACATGTTGAAGTATCTCTCCATTGCTCCAAGCCTGCCTATGTCTCTCTTCACTTTCAACAGATTGTCATCTCTTCATCCAAGGAACTTTGCCACACACAGACCAATGACTTCTTTGCTATGTTTTTATTTGTATGTTTGAATTCATATATGTAATAAATAAATCTTAGCCTCTAAATGTGTCACCAATCTGTCGTCAGGAATTTTTGTATGATTATTATAGTGCAGTGATTCCTCTTTGCATACACAACAATCCATATGTAGTGTTTTTGAAACTATTGTGGAACATGTCTACTTGTACAATATATTGATTCAATATGTGGTTCTTTTGTCCTGTGCCACAGACACACCATAGCCTACAAACACACTCTCTGGAGTTTTTTTTTTAAGTAAGAGCCATTATGGTTAGTTTGGAGGTTTGTATGTGTGTTTGCTTGCTTAGTAGAGAATTTGTAGTATTTGTACAACTTTTATGTCAACATGGTATGTGCACACCAACATCTGCATTGTGAAAAATGCTATGTATCAAAATGTCCCTTAAATGTTAGAAGAGTTACCGCAAACGCTACAAAGCTTTGGGCCTTGGGCAAACAGGGCCAAAATCGACTTCTTGTGCTATTGACACTTTGTTTACAAGTGGCCCAACACCCAAATGGCAACCACAAAACCCTCACTAACAATCATTGTAAAGGCGTTTGTGTCAGAAGCTAGTAGAGTATTTCTGGAAGACCGTATCCACATTATGTGTAACCCACCTTTGGGACAGCAGATAAACAAGTCTCCACACTTTTCAGTGTGTATTTACATTGTAAACTATTTGTGATATGTAATACATCACCTAGATTGATCATTGGTCCAGCCAGGCAATGTGTCACGGGCACTAGGAGTCTTTGCCCAGAATATCACCAGATGATGTTCTTACCAGAGTAATATAGCTGGTACTATGGTCCTCTGGTAGAAGGGTGACAACGGAACAGGAGAATCAGCAGATGGTGAGAGAATGCTCAAGGAAAGTCTATGACTAGCAGCAACTGGTAATGACTTAGATGGATGTACACGAGGAACCAGATGGACAAGTAAACGTGAGGAGAGTCAGTGGTCTGCGTACAGCAAGTTGTACCACTGCTATAGTGAGGAGGAATGTCCAGGAGTAGAGAGGAGGTAGTGAAAGTCAGTGGTCTGCGTATAGCAAGTTGTACCGCTGTCTATAGTGAAGGAATGGAATCCAGGTGAAGGTAGGTAACGGGGAAGTCAGTGGTCTGCGTATAGCAAGTTGTACCACAGCTATGTGAGAGGATACTTGAAACTGGTGTGACAGGGAACAGGAGTCAGTGGTCTGCGTCAGCAAGTTGTACCACTGCTATATATATGTGAGGAGGGGCACGAGGAGATGAATGTAAAGCAGAGTATACATGGGGCACACAGAACTTGATCCCACGATGATATCCACAATACAACGATAACAGACAAGCACTGCTTGAAGTATACAAAGTCACAATAACAGTCCAGGCAATAAGAGACAAAGTCAATAGTAACAATAGCTTCAGTAGATAGGAGGCTCCGGAGGAGAACACAACTCAGTCCAGATGGATATGCAATACACAAGCAAAGTCAATGGAAAATATGCATACCGCGGTTTAGGAGAGCAGGCTGTCAGAGAGACATGCAGGGATACCTGAACGGCTGAAGGCCGGCAGGAGGAGAGACCACTGGAGGGTGGAAGCGGTAATCAGGTTGGTGCAGCGCACGGCAGGTAATCCAGAATCCACAAAGCAATACTCAGGAAGCAGTAGTAAGTGGAACTGGAAACATAAAGAACACGGGAGAGTTGAGGCTGTCTGGTATCCAGTAGTAGTGGTTGAGGCAGCGGAGCGCTGACACGATGATAAACCCAGGAGAGTTGAGACGATCAGGAACTCTGTAGAAGTAACGGAGGCAGCGGATAGGAATCAGCTGAGTGCAGGCACGATGAACACAGGAGAGTTGAAGTGAGCAGGAACTCTGTTAGAAGTAACGGAGACAGTGGATAGGAATCAGCTGAGTGCAGGCACGATGAACACAGGAGAGTTGAAGTGAGCAGGAACTCTGTTAGAAGTAACGGAGGCAGCGGATAGGAATCAGGTGCGTGCAGGCACGATGAACACAGGAGAGTTGAAGTGAGCAGGAACTCTGTTAGAAGTAACGGAGGCAGCGGATAGGAATCAGCTGCGTGCAGGCACGATGAACACAGGAGCGTTGAAGTGAACAGGAACTCTGTAGTAGTAAAGGAGGCAGCGGATAGGAATCGGCTGCGTGCAGGCACGATGAACACAGGAGAGTTGAAGTGGTCTGGAAACCTCAATAGCAGTAACAGGAATCAGCTGGAGCTGAATACACGAGGAACACAGGAACACCTTCAGAGGCTCATGGGGAATGAGACTCCAAGATCAGGCAACCAGGTAATGATCACAGGTGGTTTAAATAGGGAGGGTTGCCTGATCATCCAATCAATTAAAAGCAACAGATACTGAAGGTTTGAAAGGGCTGCACATGCGCAGAACCTCAGGATGGCGGACGGCCACGGTTCCTGGATACACGGGAAATGGCACTCACAGTCCGGTGAGTGACACCGTAACATCAAAAGCATAAACTTTTAATTTCGTAGAACATGGAGAGGACTCCAGGGACCCTAACTTCACCTCTCCAGAACTGGTTAGGGCCTGGCATTTCCCGATTTTTTTAGGGCATGAATTGAACATATGAGTAGAATCAGCACAATAGATACAAAGTCTACTTTTTACTCCTCGGTCCCTCTCCTCTGAAGTTAATTTGGAGCGACCTATCTCCATAGGTATCACTGGAGATGTAACTTGGCGAACTTGAGGACTTGAGCGAAGAGGAGCTTTAAATTAAGTTGTTATTTCAGACTCTCTTTCACGAAATCTCATGTCTACACGATGGCAAAGAGAAATCAAATCTCCTAGAGAAGTAGGTAATTCTTGAGTAGTCAGTGCATCTTTAATTTTATCAGAAAGCCCCTGCCAGAAGGCGGAAATTAAAGCTTCAGTGTTCCACTGAAGTTCAGAGGCTAATATCCGAAATTAAATGACGTACTGGGCTACAGTACGAGAACCCTGAAGTAGACGGAGGATGCTGGATGCAGCGGAAATAACACGACCAGGTTCATCGAATACACTTCGAAACGTGGAAATAAATTTGGCACTATCTTGTAATAATGGATCATTTCTTTCCCACAGAGGGGAAGCCCATGCGAGAGCTTGTCCGGAAAACAAGGAAATGAGATAGGCCACTCTGGAACGATGAGTAGAGAAATTGTGAGGTTGAAGCTCAAAATGAACTGAGCATTGATTTAGAAAACCCCTGCATGTTTTGGGGTCTCCATCATATTTTTAAGGAGTAGGCAGGTGTAGCGTGGAAGCAGTAGACACCTGGGATGGCACTGGGGAAACGGAGGAAGGCACGGGAGCATCAACAGTAGCTGTGATATTTTGTGCAGACGTTCTTTGGGAGGCTAACGCCTGGCAACATTGCAGCAATTGTTGTTGGCGAACATCCTGTTGTTCAATACGGGTAACCAGATACTGCAGCATCTCTTTAGCTGTAGGTTCCGCTCCTGGGTCTGTCATGGCCTGATCTTACTGTCACGGGCACTAGGAGTCTGTGCCCAGGATATCACCAGATGATGTTCTTACTAGAGTAATATAGCTGGTACTATGGTCCTCTGGTAGCAGGGTGACAACGGAACAGGAGAATCAGCAGATGGTGAGAGAATGCTCAAGGAAAGTCTATGACTAGCAGCAACTGGTAATGACTTAGATGTATGCACACGAGGAACCAGATGGACAAGTAAACTTGAGGAGAGTCAGTGGTCTGCGTACAGCAAGTTGTACCACTGCTATAGTGAGGAGGAATGTCCAGGAGTAGAGAGGAGGTAGTGAAAGTCAGTGGTCTGCGTATAGCAAGTTGTACCACTGTCTATAGTGAAGGAATGGAATCCAGGTGCAAGTAGGCAACGGGGAAGTCAGTGGTCTGCGTACAGCAAGTTGTACCACTGCTTATGTGAGAGGATACTTGAAACTGGTGCCACAGGGAAACAGGAGTCAGTGGTCTGCGTTCAGCAAGTTGTACCACTGCTATATATATGTGAGGAGGGGCACGAGGAGATTAATGGAATAGAATGCAGAGGATACACGGGCACACGGAACTTGATCCCACAATGATATCCACAATACAATAATAACTGACAAGCGCTGCTTGAGGTATACAAAGTCACTATAGAGATCCAGGTAATAGGAAACAAAGTCAATAGTAACAATAGCTTCAGTAGATGGAAGACTCCGGAGATGAACACAACACAGTCCAGACGGATATGCAATACAATAGCAAAGTCAATGGAAAGTATGCATACCGCGGTTCAGGAGAGCAGACTGTCAAGGAGACGTGCAGGGATACCTGAACGGCTGAACGCCGGCAGGAGGAGAGACCACTGGAGGATGGAAGCGGTAATCAGGTTGGTGCAGCACACGGAAGGTAACTGGTAATCACCGGAGCAATACTCAGGAAGCAGTAGTAAGTGAAACTGGAAACATGAAGAACACGGGAGAGTTGAGGCTGTCTGGTATCATGCGGTAGCAGCGGAGGCAGCGGAGGGAAGGCACGCTGAACACAGGAGAGTAGAGGCGGTCTGGAATCCGGCAGCAGTAGCTGATAGGAATCAGTGGAGAGCTGACACGATGAACACAGGAGAGTTGAGGCGGACTGGAATCCGGCAGCAATAGCAGATAGGAATCAGCTGAGTGCAGACACGATGAACACAGGAGAGTTGAAGTGGTCTGGAAACCACAATCGTAGTAGACAGGAATCAGCTGGAGCTGAAAACACGAGGAAACACAGGAACACCTTCAGAGGCTCATGGGGAATGAGACTCCAACATCAGGCAACCAGGTAATGATCAAAGGTGGTTTAAATAGGGAGGGTTGCCTGATCATCCAATCAATTAAAAGCAACAGGTACTGAAGGTTTCATAAGGGCTGCACATGCGCAGACCCTCAGGATGGCGGACGGCCACGGTTCCTGAACACAGGAGAAATGGCACTCACAGTCCGGTGAGTGACACAATGTCCCATTTGCGGCCCACACAGATACTCCAAATTAGCACTAGTTAAATCAGTCTGAATACACACATTGTTAGCCAGCACACACTTGACATGTTTTGTGCCCTTCACAATGTATGCTCCAAATAGTTTGTGTAAAAATTTGAGATAGGCTTGTGGTGTATAAATGTGTCATTGCTTGTCAATACAATTTGCATTTATATTGGCCTCTGAAAGGGCCAAGTCTCCTAAATAAGCCACATTCCGGATGGGTTTCTCTTCAAATCATATCTGTCAGTGTGTGTGTGTGTAAATAGTATTTAGGGATACATTGTGGCATAATAACAACTATGCCACATACAGACACAAACATGATAGCAAATGGCAAGAAAGAAGTCAGTACTTTGATAGTGTTATACATCACATTATTCTTATCTAACTTACATACTGACACGTATTTCATGAGGCATACAAATACTTGATACTTTATTTTACGCTGAAATTTAAAGTTGATATTTTTGTGCTACACGAAAAAACAGTCAGTATGTAATTTATGTGCAAATCCAATTACTCATTTGCACCTCTTGCATTTTGACATGGTTTGGCCAAGGATACTTCTTTTAGAAACTTTTAATGTTAGTGGCTTTAAAATTAAGGGCCCATGTAAAATTTTCTTTTAGATCACCATCTTATCCAAGAGTGTCTGCCCTAGCACACATTAGTCCTTTGACTGTTTAATGTCTGGTTGATATTGTAGATAATGTATTAATGGTTATGTGAGGCTTCACAGTCGATAGTTTCATAGTTGAGGCTTTTGCTAAATGGGTAACTGTTTCTTTAATATCAATCAATCTAAACATACCAAAATACAAATTTGATTATGTTGCCCGTTATGTAAATTATCTTGCCCTTGCTTTAATTAAACCAACTACTGTAAGGGAGCTTAAACCTAATGACATGGGCACTATAAAAGTGTATGAATGCCAATGTTCAGAAGCAAACAAACTCAATGGTCAGAATCGGACAAAAAGCCATAAAGGCTGACATATTGTATATATTTGGCCTGGTTTGGGCGGTTCAGACCATAGTGATTTATAAAAGCACTACTGGATAGTGCAGTTTTTGAAACAAATGAGCTCTTGGACATCCATCACTAGTCGATGTAGATAATGTGTTGTCTACTTACTCGGATAACGGGGTGTGGTTCTTTTGCAGAGGTAATAATTCCCAATCCGCCCTATGTATTATATTTCAAAACATTATTATCCAGACACACAGCAAACAGCTCACACAACACTACAGCCTTAGCTTGTTCTCAAAAATATGTGCCTATTGCAATAAGGACAGGAATGAACATTGATCTAAGCGGTTTGCTGAAGCCCTGGCGGTGTACCAGACACTGTGCATTAGCACTATTCTAAAAGGCTAATGCCTTCATATTTATTGTACATTTGGCCATATTCATAACGGAACATATTTGTAGTTAACATTCATGACCTTGTTGCATACCTAGAATGATTTCGACTAGTCCATTCTTTGCATTTGAACTTGTGATTTTTGATACATTTTTGTCAGGTTACATATTAAAATAGCCAAATATCCTTGACTGGAGGAATTTTGCTACCTCAAAAGGAACACTGTAGTAGTTATATGCTTAATTCACCACCATTTACTCACACAAACCAAGAGACACTGCAACTGGGGTAAAGTAAGTTTGTTTTTGGAAGCCAGTACCCAGTATGAGATTAGTTCAAAATGCACCTATTATGGCTGCCATTCACATGACGCTAGTTGAAATGTTAAAGATTTCTAATCTGGATTAGTGATGTACATGTGTGCTGACATTTATAGCTTTACTCTGCAGATCCCTGGCATGTTTACATTAAATATTAAACAATGTGTTGACTATGGAGAAATTAATGTCATGCATGGGTGCTTTGTCAGGTACGATACCACTAAATAGTTAGTGGTCAAAAACTGAAACTTAGAGATAGACATAAGGGCCCTGATTCATTTAGGATCTTAAATTGAGATACTTCTTATTTCAGTCTCCTGTCCCAAACCATGTTACAATGCAAGTGCTGCAAAATAGTGTTTGGTTTAGCACACAAGATAAATAATGTCCTGAGTTAACAATGTCATTACACTTATTAAAAAGTATAGAAAGCAAAAACCATCCTAAAATATGCCATCACAAAATTACAGAAACATAGTTTTTGTATGATTTCAAAATTTGTTATAAAAATAACATTTGTGGTTTTTTATCACAACTTTAACTGTAAAATATATTAAAAACAAAAAAAATAATTTTTCCGCTTCTTTTTGGGAGGGCTAGGTTGGGAAAGGCAGCTCCGACTTCTGGTTAACCATGATGTAGAGTAGTCAGAGGAACCAACCAAACTTGCAAGGGGAACAGATTGTGTCTGATGCTGTGATGGTGCAGGGTCATAGCCAGAGGAGGGGGGGGGGGGGGCAGGGGACAGGACAAGGAGGGGTGGCAGGAGGCAGAGCAAGGGGGGTGCAAAAGGCACGGGCAAACAAAACACAATAAAGATGGGCTAGGGTTGGACCAAGGAGGGAGGAGACAACAGACGGACCAGGGAGGGAGGAGACAACAGACGGACCAGGGAGGGAGGAGACAACAGACTGACCAGGGAGGGAGGAGACAACAGACGGACCAGGGAGGGAGAAAGGAACAGACTGACCAGGGAGGGAGGAAGGAACAGACGGACCAGGGAGGGAGGAAGGAACAGACGGACCAGGGAGGGAGGAAGGAACAGTCGGACCAGGGAGGGAGGAAGGAACAGACACACCAGGGAAGGAGGAGTCAACAGACACACCAGGGAGGGAGGAGTCAACGGACAGATCAGGGAGGGAGGAAGGAACAGTCGGACCAGGGAGGGAGGAAGGAACAGACACACCAGGGAAGGAGGAGTCAACAGACACACCAGGGAGGGAGGAGTCAACGGACAGATCAGGGAGGGAGGAAGGAACAAACAAACAACTCGGGTTGGGGGCTGGTGAATGAATAATCTGAACTGGGTGAAGGAAATGTGCCGGAGGTGCGTTGGGAGTGGGCATGCAAGAGATCACCCAGGAGCATTGCTATGGTAGACATTGTGGTGTTTAGAGTATCCATTTGGGTGTTGTGTGTGCTCATGAAAGTGGAGAATGTGGTATTGAGAGAACTGAGTTGTTGTTCCATGTGTGGTAGAGTGCTCACTATTTGTGCAAGGTGAGTGTTCTGTGATACAGTGGCATCTTCAAATCTTTGGGATACGAGTGAGAGTGTCTGCACCCTTACACATTCACCCGGATCCAGCTGACGGTCCTCCACATCACGTGCAACCTCCTCCTGCACAGCTAGAGCAGCCTGGTGTCCACAATCTGTAGATAGAGAAATAAAACAATAAGATATTAAATCACATTGTATTGCTAATATTTTTGTTTCTAGTAATATTTATCCATGCGTGATGTAGCATTGGTAAAGTGTAAGCTTACTTAGAATTTGCTACCAGGCCTTGACAGTCCACAAAAGCAAACATTGCCACTTATGGTGCAACTTACCCTCCCTTAGGATGTAAGCTCGTATGAGCAGGGCCCCCTCCCCTCCTGTCTCCATACCTGTTCTTCCGCTCCGTCTTTACTGCATATGACTAGTCGGAGTTTCTGAAGCATTGGTACTTTTTGTTAATTGTTCTGTATGGTTTCACCCTGTATAGTCTACTGTTAGTACTGTGTGCGGCGCTGCGGATACCTTGTGGCACCTAACAAATAAATGATGATAATAATAATAATAATAATAATAAAAGCCATACATATTGAGACATTTTGTCTTCATTGTGTACATTTCATTTCCTACAATGTGATAGGCAAAGACATTGTGCAATTAAAGTTTGACATTAGACATCCTGAGAGTTGACACATTTGCACATACAGACACAAACATTAACAGACATTAAATAAGGAAACTCATCATGTACCTAGTGGAGAATCCTCTCCTGTTCGGGGTGGGCTATAGCCAGTGTCTATGTCGCCCACCCCAATGACCTCCACCAGAGCAATTGCTGCCCTTGCACACTCCTCTATGGGTGTTAATGCTATATCCATGGGAGGACCCCCACCAGTCCCTTGGGCATGTTTGTGGGCCCGCACTAGCTTGCCTCTCAGGCGCCCTTTATAGTCTGCCCATCTGTGAAAAAGACAAAAATTATGCAGTGAAATAGCAGCTTACAAACAAAAAAAATAATTCACTTTTGCTATTCACACCAAATTTATAAACAAATACACTGTAAAATGTGTGGCCCTTTTCCAGCTTGGATAATGTTGAAAACTGAACTTGTTAATGTGACCAAGGCCCATGCTGATTTTTAATTTCAACTAAGGGCCTGATAGAGAAATGCTTTATAGACACAAGGTGGTTGAAGCTCACAGTTGTCTAACTACTACTATGTCACAGTATACATATATATATATATATATATATATATATATATATATATATATAACTACTACTATACACAGTCATGCAACTTAAACTTAAATAGGGCTTTAGGACAAACATTTGCTTAGTACCATTTCTGTACTTCCTGTGTTCGACGCACGTAGGGTCAGACTTCATTGACGGCGGCAGTAATTTCTTGCCATTTTCGTTGCCGCTCATGGCCTGTGAGCTGGCAGTGTTCCGAATGTAATTTCTGGATCACTTGATCAACAAGTACATCCAGCTCTGTTCAGTAAAGTTATGCTTCCTTCTAATTGGCAGCCCTGGGGCCTGCTCGGAATTGGGGCCTGCATCAGACATATTGCTATTGAAAAGAAAAGGAGTGTATTTATTGGCAATGCAAACAGTCAGGTGCAATTAAAGATCGTAAGCCCATCCACCCCCTTAAAGGTAGCATTTAGCAAACTGCAACCTATGTATCAAGCACATGCCACTTAATCTAATAAACATTGTTGGTTCAATATATAACCAACAGTCACTTAGCCCACTGTATTTTTACATCATTGGCCTACAATAACTACTGCAACATTCTGGTAATACTACCACTCTCCACTTTCAATAGTATAACATTGTTTATCACATTGTCAACACAGTAAAGTCACTTATATCACATTCTAAATTTCTGAGCGGAAAGCCAAGAATGTGATTAGAAATGTAAGGTGATTGTCAAATACAGCCTTCACCAGGATTAATAGTGTGGACTACAAATGTATAATTTGTGGGATAAATCCAAACAGGTGCCTAGATACATTTGGAGTCATGTGACCATCAATGCTATATTCACCTTATTAGTGTGTTTGTTATGGAGAAGGTCATTAGCAGAGTGTAGCATTAAATTGTATTGTTTCCATGTACATTTTGAGGCCAAGGGGTTTTGGTTTAAACTTTGTCTATGTAGCAAAGGCACACATATTTTATTGTTCAAAGCTGCCTCCATTATGTGAGTCACACATTTGGTGTGTATATATATATATAAATATATATAAAACAATATATCAGAACATTTTATAAATAGTTCACTGTGTATGCCCTTCGTTCCACACAATACCTTAAATAATATCACCAACTTATATAGAATAAAGACACGGAGACTTGAGTAAAGTGGCACTAAAAAACTGTTTTATTATCACCTATTAACCCTGGTGGCGGAGAAAGGGCACTGGAGATCAGCTCCAGCGATACCCAACCAAGCGTGGACATGGAAATATAGCCTTAAGTCCACCCACTTCTCTCATAACCCCACTGCTTGGCCGGCCCTAACCTGGCATCAGCGTAAACTGCACCACACCTTACTACTCACTCCCCCTCCCTCACTGAGCCGGGCGAGGCCCCTCCCCACGGAATGGACAAGAGTAACCGATTGCCTTGTAAGGGGACAGATACCTGTGACCAATCACGATAGGGCCGTCTATATCAGCCGCTGATCGCAGTGCCTTCCTCCCACGCTGCTGGCCCTAGAGGCCAAGCAGCCCACCACCAACAAAACCGAGCACTCTCCTCACCTCCGAATCAATGCTCTCCATAAAAATACGCAACCCCTCGTCCGAGAGGTGCACACCGTCTCTCCTATAAAGATCAACTCTATCCGCTGTAATCTCAGGGTGATCTACCACAAAACCGCCAAGGGACCTAATGACCTTCCGAAGCGCACTATTAAGTTTTCGCGCCATCACAAGAATCTTTTTTAACGGGATCTGTGATCCCCATGACAGCCTCGGGATCATGGCGGACCAACCCAGAACAATTGTTGGCCATGTCTTGTTAATGTAGTGCAGGTCCTCTCTCATTTTTATAATTAGCTCCAGAAACTTACCCTTACCCAGGTCATTCCCCCCAAGGTGGATCACTAAGATGTCAGGGGCTCCCCACCGTTCAATCAACTGTCTTAACCAGGGCAATAAACTACCCCATTCCAAGCCCCGTTTTCCTAACCAGTACACCCGGCTATCTCCTATACTGGTAAACTTCATCTGAACCCCTGTCTGGTTAGCTGCCCAGAAAATGTAAGAGTGCCAGATGATCCAGATATCTCTCGCAGTTACCACAGCATCTAAAAAAGAGATAAATGTTAAGCACTGCAATCCATACCGGACCATCACACACAGCACGAAAGGTGCACCTAGAAAATTTGACAAAGACAGCCCATCAGCCGGGCCTGGAGTATAGCTGGCAAAGGAAAAGGAAACGGGAAGGAATGGATTTGGGTAGGGGTAAGTTACTCACACGAAGGTGAAACCCTATCAAACCCCAGAGGCATACCACTGATCAGGCCTCCGGAGAAAAAGAACGGGAGAAAGCCCTTCGCACCCTCGCTCAACGCGACGAGCAGATAAGCCTTGAGTAACAGGGTAGGGAAAGGAGGACCAAACAAAAGGTACTCAAGAATTAGGTCTAGATGTACTCGAAAGTGACAAACAAGAGTGATAATAAAGTCAAAGGGAGAACAGAAACAAAATAAGGCACAGCCAAACAATAACACAAAATTGCAATTATAACGGATCGCATATTAACATTAGGCTTAATGTACGTTTGATAGGCCTCAGATTTCCATCTCCCCAATGCTTTAATAGATTCCACCGAAGCCCCCGCCAAGGCCGCGGAGGTGGCTGCACCAATTCTAAAGGAATGTGAGCTGAAAAAAGAAGGGTTAAAGCCTAGCAACTTTATCGCCTTTCTCAAAACCGCGTTGAACTGGTATCTTGTTAGCTGCGCCTTATCCCTATGTATCAAGAAAGTTAAGTTGACAGGCCTGATTAAACTAAATTGTGTGGCTAACTCAACTGGACATAAACCTTTATCTTTTTGGGCCTGCAAATGTAACCAGGAGCCCCTACCTCTCTGATCAGTTTTAGAACTGGCTATCTTACAGCTCAGATGATCCTCTCGTATGACTACGTTTTCCGTAAGCAAACCTGTCGGGCCGTGACCTGCCGCTTGCTCCACAAGCTCCGACACCCTGAAAGCCCCAAAAAATGCCAGGCTAAAAGCGGTACGAAAAAGCAAAACCTCATAGTCATCCCAAGTTACATCAACCAAAATCCTCATCAGCTGTGTTAAAATCTGTATGGTGATCGGGTGCCGCGTGTCAGCTGGAGTCGGTCTCTCTTTTGCCCAACCTTTAAGTGCCTTAGATATTAAAAAACCTTTGGTTATGTCTACCATGCCATTCAGCATAGACATAAATGAAATGCCTGCTAGTGTAGATGACATACTAACCTTAGACGCTCCCTCACAAAACTTCAACCACATGTACTCCATTACCGCATCCCGCTGACCCGCCTCCAACTGTTCCTTGGTGGAGCTGAAATGGACCCACTGGCGCCACGCTGCTCGATACACCCGCAATGTCGACTGTGCTAGACCGCGTTCCGCTAGACCTCTTATGCCGGCGTGATGATCTGCCAAACACAAGGGGGACAGGGAATGCCTACGCTATTTGCCTGAGGAACAAGCTCACGAAATCGCCTCCACTGAAAACGAGACAAAGCATCCGCTATTTCGTTGTTAACCCCGGGGACATGACGTGCATTAAAGGTTATTTCAAACCCTAGGCACCAAAGTATTAGGTGACGCAGCAAAGCTATAGCCTGCGGGGATGATGCGCTCTGGTTATTAACGGACTGCACTACCCCTAGGTTATCACACCAGAAAACAACGTGCTTGCCCCATAGGGCGACCGCCCAAAGTTCCATGGCCACAATAATCGGGAATAGCTCCAAAACAACCAAGTTCTTAACCCACTCGCTTCTATGCCACGACTCTGGCAATGCCTCGGCATACCACTGACCACCCAGGTAAGCTCCAAAACCCTGCGATCCTGAAGCATCCGTGAATAGCTCAATGGTAGCGTTGTTTACCGGGGGGGTGGGCCAGATTCTTTTACCGTTAAAATCCTTTAGAAATCTCTGCCATACTAGAAGATCATCTTTAATTTCCTGCGACAACCGGACCGCTGCATGGGGTTTACTCTTTCCCCCTATGGCTCTTTGCAATTTACGACAGAAAACCCTGCCCATTGGAATCACTCTGCACGCAAAGTTAAAAAGCCCCAGAAGTGACTGAATTTTTTTCAAAGACATGTAGGGGGAGCTAAGTGTGAGCCTAATCACCTCCTCCAATTTCCTCAACTTGTCTTCCGGGAGCCTACAACAACCCACTTCCGAGTCAATCTCAATGCCTAAAAAAGCTAAACAATGAGTAGGACCCTCGGTCTTGTCGCTGGCAATGGGAACTCCCATCACCGTAAAAAGGGCCTGTGTTGATTGCAAAACATCTAAAGAAATGCTGGACTTGTCTGGACCGATAATCAAAAAATCATCCAGGTAGTGAGCAATCCCCTTGTGTCCTGTTCCAGCCTGAATGCACCAGTGGAGAAAACTGCTGAAGTTCTCAAAAAGGGCACATGAGATCGAACATCCCATGGGCAGGCAGCGGTCAACATAAAACCGCCGCGGTGTCTGAAACCCATAAACTGGAATGATTCAGGATGGAGCGGCAACAGGCGGAAAGCTGACTCTATGTCAATCTTGGCCATAAGGGCCCCCTCCCCACAATCCTGAACTAGGGCAAGGGCGTCCTCAAATGACTGATATTGGACCGCACTAACTGCCGGGTCTATGGCGTCATTTACAGACTCGCCTAATGGGTAAGACAGGTGTTGAATGAGTTTGAACTTCCCTTCTGCTTTTTTGGGCACTACACCCATCGGGGACACTACCAAATTAGGAATGGGTACCTTCGGGAAACGGCCTACCATCCGGCCTAACCGGACTTCCTTACTGATTTTTTCATCCAGAATTTCGGGGAATATAAAAGCTGACCCGGGGCCATGGTAGATCTAGTTTTTTTAGGATAGGAATACGGAAGCCACAATAAAAACCTTCCCTAATTATGGCTGCCGCCTCGGCGTCACTATAAAGGGACAGCCACCTATCAAGTACATCAAGCTTAACTGGGGATTGTCAGCCAACATCTTCACATTAGAGAAAGGATCGCTGAAGCTATACAAGGCGCATGCGCGAATCACCTGCACTGTTCAAGCGTGTCCAGAGGAACAGTCTACGGATGTGGGAGATTTCTACACCTTGAGAATAGTCACAAGCAGAAGCACTAGGACGAGTATATCTGGGGAGGAAGGTAAGTGCACTACCACCCTTCCCAGTCTGCATTCAGGATTTTTTGCCTTGTTATTGTTATTTTGTTTTTTGCTGTTATTGTTGCTGTTTTTTAATACACCAGTATCCAGTAATTAGTGGCTTTCTTCTGGTAACACAAATTTATGGACTCCAGTGATACATCACAGCTCCTACTGGTACATCTAATCCAACTTAGTAGTGCTTGGATATCCAAATATCTGGTTTTGTTAATATTGTTTCTTTTTGAACTGTGTTCATGTATGCTTGGTTTGATGCCCAATACAGAATATACTTTATTTATTTTTAGATCTTTGTTACACATTACTCCACTCTGTTTCGCGCTGGGAATTACGTATGTTTGGCATGGCTTATCTAGGAGTATAGACCAACTCCTATCCCTTTGTTCCCCTTGCTGCCCTATATCACCCTCACTTGGAAAGCGCAGATGCCCTATTTCTCTTTTTTAACTGGGGATTTGGCCTTGCACTGAAGCTGTTGCCGGGGCTCCACGACCTCTCCCACCCCAAAATCTGGTTCTAACGCATTCTGATGCGGGGTAGAAACCTCCACAGTTGGAACATGCGTGACGGAATCTGCACGCCGCTCCCCTCTGGCACGTCCCTGAATTGAACGCGAAACACTTCCCTATGCCGGGGAGGGTCTGTTGTCCCCTCCTTGCCCCAGGAAACTGCCTCCCTTGAGATACCCCTTGCCACTGACTACTTGGCCTCATTAGGTCCATCCACGTATCTATGTCCTTAAAACCCAAAGGCAACTTCTTCCACCCCGTCATCTTTTTACGGAACATCTCATCATAATTCCTCCAAATTACTGGCCCGTCTTTCAAATACACGTCGGTAATAAGATGTAGATACTTCCACACTTCCGCCTGCTCTTCTGGTCTAAAATCCGTGTACAGGGTTGCAAAAACACAAAAACCTTTCACCCATCTAGGGAACGTCTTGTGACTCTTCTCCCCTACCCCATTCCTGTCTACTGCCGCCTCGAGAACTTTCTTGCCTTCATCAGTGAGGGTGAACATATCCACGTTATGCCCCTTTTTAATTTTGTCCCTGACACTTGGCCTAATGCCATACAGTAATGCCTCATTCTCCACTCTCCTAGAATCCCCAGCTCGCGCAACTATATCGGGGCCCAGAGCCTGACGTGGCCTAGCAGGTCGCTTCCCAACTAAGTGCGTCTGCAAGAGCTTAATCAGTTTGCGGGGCCTGTGTCCAGAACCCGAGGACTCCTCGCTAGTCGTAGACTTTGGTAGGCTCACATCCTGTACTTTGTGTGTATTAGGAGAAGTGTTCTCACCTTTATCCACTGCCGCCTCGACCTCCGTCCCGGCTCCTGATGCCTGCTCAACCCCCGACCGTTCTTGCGTTCCTGCCGCTGCTGGACCCGCTGTACATTCTGCCATGCTTGGCGATGATCTCCCGGCCGCCGATCCCGGCTTGTCGTGTAAAACCCTCTGCTCTTGTCGTGCCGAACCATGGCTCTGGGAAGCTGAAGACAAAACATTGTGAGCTTCTGACAAATTCAAATTGGTAGTCCCCAATACCCTAGTGTCTGACGGGGTCCCACTACGTGTAACACAAATGGAAGAGGCGACGGGTCTGCCCCAGGAGGCTTCACGAAACTCTGTCTCGCTGCTCCTGGACTCCAAGTCCCACCCCCTTCTGGCTAAAGGGGTGAAACCCAAACCTGTGTCTTCCTCCCTGCCCCTCTGCCCACTCCACTCACTATAACCTTCCCGAGAGGGGCCCGTGCTCTGGTCTCTCCAAGCCATGGTGATATTCGAAAACCCGCTCGCTTACCTGGTCAGCTGAAGGGCCGTACCCCCATAAACAAACCCCCTGATGTCTTGCCTTGAGTACGTCCATGCCTGGATCTTCCCGTCATACCCGCTACATGGGAGGGAGGTCAATTGGTGCCGTTGGACTCGGCTTACCCCTTGACCTGTCTGACCTCCAAGCCAAAATTCATTCCCCTCATTGACCCCTAAATATTCCCGTGCTCTCCAGTCGCCCCGTGCTCCCACCGGGCCTTGGATCCGCCCATTGTGTTAGCCCTGTTCCGGGCAACAAAAACTCCCCTCTCCGCCCTGAGGTCTTCCCCTCCGGACACTGCCGGGTAGAGTGATCTGCGGGCTGACACCACGGGTGCTAAAAACCTCTCCCCCCATGCTGATCCACTTGCACTGGTGGACAAACCCGGGCTGGGAGGAAAATAAAGTTGATGCGGGGCTAGATTAAAAGCCTCTCTCTCCCTTTGTCTGACAGGCAGCCCGGGAGGGGTTAACGACAATGCTGCCTCTGAGCTGGCATGAGATGGCTCCCCTGCTCCCCCTGCTGGCCTGACGCTGGAAACAACACCCACTTCCCCAATGCACCCTGGAGGAGGGGGTGTCCGTGCCCCCTGCTCCTCTACTCTCAGGTCCCCACTGTCAGCAACATTTCGCCACCCTGCAGCTGGCCTGCAGTTGTCCCTCAATGGCAGCCCGGCTCCAGCAACGGGAGCAGACTCCCGCACTGGAGCATGGGATCTGCGCATGCGCGGCGCTCCCGACGGTTCAGGGTGAACCGCCGAGCTGCGCCCGCCTGACTGTCTCCTGCCCCGGGTCCCCGGGACAGGAGTGGATGTGGCTGCCCCCGCCCAGCACTCCGACGGAGCACTGACCATGCCCCCGCCGCCGCTTGCAGCAACACCAGTACCCACTGACCCATCCCCAAGATGGCGACTAGCCTCACCGGGGGATGGGGAGCAGAGACGGGCTGGCCGCACAGAAACCCTCCTTGGACTGGGCATTTTTAAATATAAAAGCTAAACTAACGGGGACACGGAAATAATGCTGTAAAAAACAAAGTTAAAGGCAAAAGAAAAAGCGTAAGGAGGGCGGTGAAGGAGGAAGGGTGGAAAAACAGAAGTGGAAAAAGGAGAAAATACAAGCAGCTGAAAAACAAAGTTTATTAGAAAAACAAGGGAACACAAGGCACAAGAAAAAATAGAGAGAACAAAATGCAAACTTATCTAGAAAATGATTTAAATCCTTATCTGCTCGACGTCTTCTCTCCCTGGATTCTGCAAGCTGAGTGACTAATCCCAGGAAATGCATCACCTAACAAAGCCACTAGTACCTCCCCTCCACATCCTTGTCCAACCCACCTCCCCACATTAACTCTTTCAGGCAAGTGTAAACACGAATGAAACACTGTCACTATTTAATTTCGCTTGTCTAAAAGGGGACTCTCTCTTACTAAATAGTTCACTGTGTATGCCCTTCGTTCCACACAATACCTTAATTAATATCACCAACTTATATAGAATAAAGACACAGAGAATTGAGTAAAGTGGCACTAAAAAACTGTTTTATTATCACCTATTAACCCTGGTGGCGGAGAAAGGGCACTGGAGATCAGCTCCAGCGATACCCAACCAAGCGTGGACATGGCAATATAGCCTTAAGTCCACCCACTTCTCTCATAACCCCACTGCTTAGCCGGCCCTAACCTTGCATCAGCGTAAACTGCACCACACCTTACTACTCACTCCCCCTCCCTCACTGAGCCGGGCGAGGCCCCTCCCCACGGAATGGACAAGAGTGACCGATTGCCTTGTAAGGGGACAGATACCTGTGACCAATCACGATAGGGCCGTCTATATCAGCCACTGATCGCAGTGCCTTCCTCCCACGCTGCTGGCCCTAGAGGCCAAGCAGCCCGCCACCAACAAAACCGAGCACTCTCCTCACCTCTGAATCAATGCTCTCCATAAAAATACGCAACCCCTCGTCCGAGAGGTGCACACCGTCTCTCCTATAAAGATCAACTCTATCTGCTGTAATCTCAGGGTGATCTACCACAAAACCGCCAAGGGACCTAATGACCTTCCGAAACGCACTATTAAGTTTCCGCGCCATCACAAGAATCTTTTTTAACAGGATCTGTGATCCCCATGACAGCCTCGGGATCATGGCGGACCAACCCAGAACAATTGTTGGCCATGTCTTGTTAATGTAGTGCAGGTCCTCTCTCATTTTTATAATTAGCTCCAGGAACTTACCCTTACCCAGGTCATTCCCCCCAAGGTGGATCACTAAGATGTCAGGGGCTCCCCACCGTTCAATCAACTGTCTTAACCAGGGCAATAAACTACCCCATTCCAAGCCCCGTTTTCCTAACCAGTACACCCGGCTATCTCCTATACTGGTAAACTTCATCTGAACCCCTGTCTGGTTAGCTGCCCAGAAAATGTAAGAGTGCCAGATGATCCAGATATCTCTCGCAGTTACCACAGCATCTAAAAAAGAGATAAATGTTAAGCACTGCAATCCATACCGGACCATCACACACAGCACGAAAGGTACACCTAGAAAATTTGACAAAGTCAGCCCATCAGCCGGGCCTGGAGTATAGCTGGCAAAGGAAAAGGAAACGGGAAGGAATGGATTTGGGTAGGGGTAAGTTACTCACACGAAGGTGAAACCCTATCAAACCCCAGAGGCACACCACTGATCAGGCCTCCGGAGAAAAAGAACGGGAGAAAGCCCTTCGCACCCTCGCTCAACGCGACAAGCAGATAAGCCTTGAGTAACAGGGTAGGGAAAGGAGGACCAAACAAAAGGTACTGAAGAAGTAGGTCTAGATGTACTCGACAGTGACAAACAAGAGTGATAATAAAGTCAAAGGGAGAAAAGAAACAAAATAAGGCACAGCCAAACAATAACACAAAATTGCAATTATAACGGATCGCATATTAACATTAGGCTTAATGTACGTTTGATAGGCCTCAGATTTCCATCTCCCCAATGCTTTAATAGATTCCACCGAAGCCCCCGCCAAGGCCGCGGAGGTGGCTGCACCAATTCTAAAAGAATGTGAGCTGAAAAAAGAAGGGTTAAAGCCTAGCAACTTTATCGCCTTTCTCAAAACCGCGTTGAACTGGTATCTTGTTAGCTGCGCCTTATCCCTATGTATCAAGAAAGTTATGTTGACAGGCCTGATTAAACTAAATTGTGTGGCTAACTCAACTGGACATAAACCTTTATCTTTTTGGGCCTGCAAATGTAACCAGGAGCCCCTACCTCTCTGATCAGTTTTAGAACTGGCTATCTTACAGCTCAGATGATCCTCTCGTATGACTACGTTTTCCGTAAGCAAACCTGTCGGGCCGTGACCTGCCGCTTGCCCCACAAGCTCCGACACCCTGAAAACAAACAAGTTCTTAACCCACCCGCTTCTATGCCACGACTCTGGCAATGCCTCGGCACACCACTGACCACCCAGGTAAGCTCCAAAACCCTGCGATCCTGAAGCATCCGTGAATAGCTTGTTGAAGTCGTATAATTGGATGAACGAAAGTATATTGGTTTAATATTGGTTTGCCGTGCGTATTGCGAAGCGTACACCACGTGTTACGTGACATGGTGCGTTCGCACGGTAAAATACGCACGCACACACTCGCATTACAACAGTTAGTTATTTATATAATTTCATATTGGTTCTGTTACACTGTAATTCAGGAGCAGATAGTATTCGGTTTATTATTAGTCTATATATATATATATATATAATATATATATATATATATATATATATATATATATATATATATATGTATATGTTGATTATATGTACATTGTAGTGTTATTAAAGGTTTAGGTAATAGGAAAGGTGTCATGCCTGATATCATATTGAAGCCCTAATCATCAGCAGCTGTCCGGTGCAGTCGGCGAAGAGATCGCACATTGCATACTTTAGTTATTGATATTAGAGAGTAAAACCTTTGTATGATACTGGCTATGAAAAAGAGCAGACCCCCTGGAGAGAAGACCCCCACCTTTGGATTACTTAGATTGAATCAACCTATTACCTGTCTGGCCTGGACCCACCCAACGTCTGGACCTATAGAAACAATCTACGTCATCTCTATTGTTCACAATGAAACACTGACTGTATATATATTAGTTGCATCTCACTGGGGCCTCAGTCAACTCTGACACAATATTCTATACAGAATATTGTCCATCGGGTCCCGTGGGTGCGCAAGCGAGCGCAAGCGATTGCATTGGTATGTACTTATCTTTTGGTATTGGCTGTGCTGTACTGTACTTTATCATGATATAATAATGTATTGAATTATTGACTATTTACATCTGTTAAAAATAAATCACTTTGTGCTTTGGACACACATTCAATTGATTGGGCAATGCTTATTTTAAAACGATAGAATTACTTTAATAATTTGGGGGCTCGTGAGTTAGGAGTTACGTTACCGGCAGGTATGCAACGCTTACGATATTCGGTTCCTCAACAAAGGGTGGATGGACGGACGCGTCGTATAAAGCCGGAAAGAACGTAATGCGTCTAATACCTGTGGTTCACTGTGTGTTGCGAAACCGAATGTCCGTTGTTGCATAGACTGAAGGAACGCTAATTAGAATCTAGGGACAAGAAAGAAAAATGTTTCTTTTTATTGTCGTTTTAATGGTTTAAAGTGTATTGCATTGCTGTGCGTATGTGTACTTCCTGCTGTGCGTACGCAAACTTCCGGTAGATTTGCAACGTGGTTGAACAATTGTTTTGATAGTTATTATATGCATAGTATAATTACTTGTGAAAGCCTCTGAGACATTATTACGGTTGTTGGGAACTTTCAATTTTCTGCGCAGAAAAGGTGTATAGTGTGCGATTTTGTAACGTAGATACACTGTTTATTGTTGAGGTGCTCAGTTGCTGTCTGACGAGGCAGATTGCCCAACTGAAGGACGGTATACAGGGCAGGTATACCGAATGCGAAAACGAAGTTTTCGCAAAAGCGCTACCAATAGATCGCAAGGTTTGCTAATAATTAGTATTGGTAGGCAGTGCGATCCGATCGCACCGTTAGTGCGAATTGGTGAAGCAGCTAGGAGGAATTATACTGGAAAGGCAGGTTGATTGTATTAACTTGCGCTCCCAGCGATAATAAACTCAGCAGATTTTTGTGGTTGAGCCAGGCTATCGAGGAGCTGATAGCCCTTGGGGCCCACAGTGATATTTCTGTATTAGGGATCCTCGCCAGGGGCGAGAAAAGCGAGTGAACGCGGCTAAAGGAAATACGTTCACCGAGCATTATAGATCTCTAGCGGTGAGTATAGCAACAGAGTTGAAATTATTTAGTGGAAAGAACAGAGCATTGCGGTGTGTCTGTGTTCCGGGTAGAAAGTATATTGTGCAACATGGGTGCTAGGCATACGCTAGAGATTACCAATTTACTGCCTAAGGAAGGTCTTATTGAGTCAGCAAGATTTCTCATGTGTGCAAAATATGGTGCATACGCAACTGTGTATTGTGACACGTGGGTCGAAATGACCAAAGATTGTGATAGGCCTTTCCCAACAACAGGGAGTTTTAATGCAGAGGTGCTAAATACCGTAAAAGATAAAGTACGGTTGATTAAGTCAACGAAAGTGAGAAATGCACATAATCATTGTTTAAAATCGTGGCAAATGGAAGGTAACACGTGGCAGAGCAGCGAACGCACAGCGGAAGTGAGTGTAAGGAAAAACACGTGTTCAGCGGAAGTAAGCGTACCGGAAACAAGCATTCCGGAAGTGTGCGTTGCAAAGCGTGGCGAACTGAGCGCAAACACGCCCCCGATAAATTCGGTCGGGGCGGGAAGTACAGCCAATACCAAAAATGTAAAAACTGTAACTAGTAACTTGTATGTTGTTTTAAGTAACGTTAAAAGTAATGTTTCAGGACAAAGAAGAGGAACGGTCCCACCAGCAGGGGCAGCTGCTGAAAGTGGTGAGAGTAATGAAAAGGTTAACACAGGGGGAGACATCCATTTTACTGCAGCAGCAATTTCAGCAACTAGTTTCAGTGATTTGGTAGACTTACATCCTGTCTGCACAGCAGCAGTTCCCAATGGGAAAGCAGACAGGAATAGTGATGTTCCCTTAAAACATGTAGCAAAGCATGATCCATGCACTAGGTCTGAAACATTTTCAATTTTGTCTGATTTCCCTGATCCTAGGAAAGATTTGACCAAATGTCAGCAGTTTATTAGATATTATGGTAATGTGTATGAGCCAACTAATAACGATTGGCGAGTATTATTGAAGACCTGTCTTCCTCTCAATACTGACATACAAAAGTTCATTAAGGATTGTATGTTGGAGGAGGATGAATCCTTAACCGAGGATGATAATCAGGACAATATTAGACATATAATCACACAGTTGGCCACATATTTCCCAGTGATAGTGGACTGGAGTAAAATTTTTAGTATCCAGCAAAAAGATAGTGAAAATGCAGCAGACTATTTTTGCAGAGCTTTGATAGCAATGGGCAAATATACTGGGGTACCAGACATAAAAGATAATCCTTATTACAGAGAGGTTGCTGTTAAAGTTCTAATGGATGGCCTCAGGGAAAACTTAAAAAGAAGGGTGCAAACTTCATTACCATACTGGAAAGGAACCACTGTAAGTGCTCTCAGGGAGTCAGCTATAGAACATGATAAAAGTATAAACAAACAGAAAGAGACACTAAGTGATAGGGTAATGATGATAAGTATCCCAGCACTAGAGGGACTGCACACACGACCACCAGAATACAACCCACATAACAGGAAACCCAGAATAGTGAGATGTTACAATTGCAGAGAAGAAGGACACATTAGGAAAGATTGTAAAAAGGAAGAGAAACAACACGAGTTGAGGAAGTGTTTTCAAGGCAATAAAATAGGACACCTAGCAAAACATTGTGAAGACATGACAGGGACGTGCTTCTACTGCCATAAGAAGGGACACATGAGTAGGAACTGTGTAGAGAGAAGAATGAATACCTGGGTTGGAAATCACATAGACATCCACAAAGGAGGCGTACACTTCTCTCAGAGGTTCCCCTTTAATTGATTGCACACTCTGTAACAACTAATATTCTGGGGGAGAAATATAGCCGACTCTAGAGTTAATCTGTGGTGAGCATTAAGGTGCAAAATGTAGAAAGAAACTTATTTTTTTTAAAGTAATCTTTGTTGATTTTGTTTGTTCGTTTTATGTTGTCACATGTTTGTTTTCCTAAATCGCTAGCCGACGGCAAAGAATAGAAATGTTTGTTTTGTTTGCTGTTTTAAGATAACTATCTTGTTTTTCTTTTCACAGATAAAAGGGACACAAAAGAAGTATAGACAAGTGTTTAAAAGGGGTGAGATAGAGAAATAGAAGAATTACTCTTGAAAGACTAATTAACAATAGACAATTGGAACACTCTTTTGTTTTAGGCTGCAGTGACTCATGATAATTTGTTTGGCTGAGAATCATTATCCAACAATGAAGTATGTACATACTTTGCTCCAAAATATCGTTTTATGTATTTCAGAGAAAATATGAGTCACTAAGAGTACATTTTCACATTTCTCTATTATAAGTTAGAAAAGTCCGTTGAAAAGGTATGTAGTCAATGAGATACCGAGTTCTTAATGAACAAATGACGGACGACACTGGATTGCACTGTTAAGAACCCCTAGTCAAGTATGGGGAGGGGTCATAGTTAGCAAATAGCTAAGGGGAACAGTGGAATGAATACAGCCATTTCCCCATAGAGTCAGAGTCCAATCCAGCTGTCATTTTGTTGTAAAAAAATCTCCCTTTCTACATGTATGTTTGTATTCAAACCTTTGTATTCCCATCATTCATTGCTTTCCTATTTCTCATTCTTTACACAAACGCTAGTCTCTCTCTCTCTCTCTCTCTCTCTCTCTCCCGCTCCCTCTCTCTCTCTCTTTCCCTCTCTCTCTCTCTACCTATCTCTCTCTCTCCCGCTCCCTCTCTCTCTCTCTACCTCTCTCTCTCCCTCTCTCTTTCTCTCTCTCTCTCTCTCTCTCCCGCTCCCTCTCTCTCTCTCCCTCTCTCTCTCTCTACCTATCTCTCTCTCTCTCCCGCTCCCTCTCTCTCTCTCTACCTCTCTCTCTCCCTCTCTCTTTCTCTCTCTCTCTCTCTCTCTCTCTCTCTCTGCTCTGGTAGAGATAAAATCAGTCTCAACAATGGGGCTAAAACATATTTTTATGTTTTTACATAAGACAAATTCAGAGATACACACACTAGATTGATATGAGTTACAGAAACAGTCAGGGGTTTTGTTTTCATGTGTATAGAAACTGCTGATTTTAAGCAGAAAGGATCTGTTGTGGAAATACGATTCATGTGTTATAGATTGCATATCTGTTTTGTTTTTTTGTTTTGGCTCGTGCCTCCTGTACAAAAATGTGCCTTTTTATGGATACACAAAGGGTGGAGACAGGAGATTGCTAGAGGATAGGCATACAGATATGCATCTCTGTGTAGAACATTGGAGTAGGATTTTTACCACAAGATACAACATAATGTGAAACCCTAGAAAATGTAGAATTTTCATGTTTTATAATTTTCACTGTTAGACAGGCATGTACTGGATACTGTTATATTTGAAGAAAGTGTTATAGAAAGAGACCTCTTTGTCTTTCCCACTTAGTCAAGTAGCTGAATATGAGGTACTGAGAATGACATGTGAGTTAGCAGAGGGAAAATCGATTGATATACATTGGTCTTTAGCATTTTTCTAGTCTAGAGGGCGATGTTGAGGTGACTGAGAAATCGTTTTATAGCAATACCAGCACATGATTAGGACACTACATAGAGGACTTTATACAGTGACACAGTTACCAACTGAAGTAGCTGCTAGTAAGGTCCACACTTACACGCACAACTATACATGGCTGTCACACCAGGGAGAACATAGCTGTCAAATAGACAGCAGGGTTTTATGTGACAGCTAACAAATCTATGTTTTGTTTTGTTCTTTGTTGTATTGTTTTAGTTTTAAAAAGGTGAACACACACACACATGCACGCATACACATATTGGTTAATATAGGAAGATTTGTGTTACCCGAGGGATAAACTGTCTGGAAGGTGAGGAGTCTGGTGGACTCTGGAGAGATGGACAAGGTAGACCAATAGAGCCATCCCATATCCCTCCTGCGGATGGGTTTTCCTCCAGGTAAAACAAATACACGTCATCCAATTACCACCATGCAGGATCCTCAAGTATACACAGGTGTACCAATGAAATATGTCTGGGTAGAGGTGTATTGAAATGTGTCTAATGTATTACTGTATCATACTCAAAGCTTTTGTTATTTAATGTGATAGTCCTAGAGTTATAATAGATGATAGGGGTATTCATGTTATTGATAATAGATGTATAATGTATGAGTAGTGGTAACAAATCACATACTTTCAATTAGCCATAAACCAGTGTGAACATAAAGTAGTGGTACTCGGTAGAATGAATTGAATAGAATAAGAGTTGGAACTTGATTGAAGTGCCACTAGTCCTTTCCCGCTACCAAGAGATCACCCCTGGGCAGACTCCTAACCTGTCAGTTTTTGAAATGTTCTTGACCCCTCGTGAGATGAGATTGTAACTGGGAGGCTAGGTTAGACCTTGAGAGAAGGTAAATAGTGAGACAGCAACCGAGAATGTCCAAAACACTGTTTCCTGAAAGGTCACACTAACTGTCAGGATGTTGGATCAGGAGAGTAAGTTGTGGAGCGGTAATTTCTTAAGCTTAGGTTATTTGCCAGACAGGTACCAGGTGTAGGCTACCAGCCTCACGGCTTCAAGGGTAGCAGAGACACACTGGTGCCCATACCACCCACTGCAGAGGGGCCAACACTCAGAGAAGGGTCCAAGGACACTCATGAGTTTGTACTGGAAGGCCTCGAATGCAGTTAGTAACACCTGAGCCAAAGGCTAAGACTGTTGTCCAGCATGAAGTTGTAGTTTTTCCTGTTTTGTTTTCTCTCATTTCACTCTCTTCTCAGGATGGTTGATTCTTTTGATTATTAGCAGGTGACAGAGACTAGTTCGGGTAATGATAAGGAGGTGTTGGGGAGGAAGAAGTTAGTAGCATAATCAGTCCGGCCAATTACTCTATTCAATTCAGGGGTAAAGGAAAATTTGGAAACCTTGGAGCTTGGAGAAAGTGCGAGGGGCTATTGTCTGAGTAGCATTACGTCCGTAAGTACGGCGACCCCATGGTTAGAAAAGAGACACACCCAGCGATGCCAGTCCAGTAATATTCGGACTTGAGCAGGCATCCTTGAGAATGATTATCATTCTTGGGAGGGTAAGGTTTTAGACCAAACAAAGTGCTGGGCGTGCTCACACGTGCCTCAGTGATTATATCAAGTAGGATTAGTTCTCTTTCCACTAAATATTCTTGAGGTACCTGAACTATGGGTGGGAGGTCACTAGGGGAAAAAGTAGGACACCTAGGTCCCTTAGTCTGAAGTCTCCCAATGCTTTGCAAGCCGATCACTGTTAAATCTGAGCATTGAGAGACTGGGAAGAACGAACAGACAATAGCCCGCCCACAAGGGTTGATGAAAAGAACTGGTGACATTATTAGATGTGTGTATATTAACGCAAGCTGAAGGAGATTGCATATGACATTATTGATAGACATAGGATGATGCTATTGATGAACATGAAGTGTTTAAATGTATTCTGAGCTTAAAGACATGCGTTGGACAGAAGAACCTGTTAAACTTGAAGAACTGTAGTAGAAAATTCTGTATAGCTGATACACGTTCTACTGTACCATGTACCTTTCCAAATAATGTATTAAGTGTTTTTTTTTGCACCCTCGAAGGGCATACAAAAAGTTATCTCCAAGCTCCAGAAGTGTACGGTTTATAGTAAAAGAAGAAGTCGTTTAGAGGATTAAGACTCTCTCTTATGATAACTTGTTTAGATCTACAAACAGTGTGGACATACACCAAAGGGGATTTGTATTACATAACAATGAAACGTGGTACTGAGATCCTGCTTATAACATCTTTAAGGTGATAGTTTATTGTACTATCAAAGGGTGGACTGTTGAAGTCGTATAATTGGATGAACGAAAGTATATTGGTTTAATATTGGTTTGCCGTGCGTATTGCGAAGCGTACGCCACGTGTTACGTGACGTGGTGGGTTCGCACGGTAAAATACGCACGCACACACTCGCATTACAACAGTTAGTTATTTATATAATTTCATATTGGTTCTGTTACACTGTAATTCAGGAGCAGATAGTATTCGGTTTATTATTAGTCTATATATATATATATATATATATATATATATATATATATATATATGTATATGTTGATTATATGTACATTGTAGTGTTATTAAAGGTTTAGGTAATAGGAAAGGTGTCATGCCTGATATCATATTGAAGCCCTAATCATCAGCAGCTGTCCGGTGCAGTCGGCGAAGAGATCGCACATTGCATACTTTAGTTATTGATATTAGAGAGTAAAACCTTTGTATGATACTGGCTATGAAAAGGAGCAGACCCCCTGGAGAGAAGACCCCCACCTTTGGATTACTTAGATTGAATCAACCTATTACCTGTCTGGCCTGGACCCACCCAACGTCTGGACCTATAGAAACAATCTACGTCATCTCTATTGTTCACAATGAAACACTGACTGTATATATATTAGTTGCATCTCACTGGGGCCTCAGTCAACTCTGACACAATATTCTATACAGAATATTGTCCATCGGGTCCCGTGGGTGCGCAAGTGAGCGCAAGCGATTGCATTGGTATGTACTTATCTTTTGGTATTGGCTGTGCTGTACTGTACTTTATCATGATATAATAATGTATTGAATTATTGACTATTTACATCTGTTAAAAATAAATCACTTTGTGCTTTGGACACACATTCAATTGATTGGGCAATGCTTATTTTAAAACGATAGAATTACTTTAATAAGCTCAAGTGTAGCGTTGTTTACCGTGGGGGGGTGGGCCAGATTCTTTTACCGTTAAAATCCTTTAGAAATCTCTGCCATACTAGAAGATCATCTTTTATTTCCTGCGACAACCGGACCGTCTGGACTTGTCTGGACCGATAATCAAAAAATCATCCAGGTAGTGAGCAATCCCCTTGTGTCCTGTTCCAGCCTGAATGCACCAGTGGAGAAAACTGCTGAACTTCTCAAAAAGGGCACATGAGATCGAACATCCCATGAGCAGGCAGCGGTCGACATAAAACCCGTCGCGGTGTCTGAAACCCATAAACTGGAACGATTCAGGATGGAGCAGCAACAGGCGGAAAGCTGACTCTATGTCAATCTTGGCCATAAGGGCCCCCTCCCCACAATCCTGAACTAGGGCAAGGGCGTCCTCAAATGACTGATATTGGACGCACTAACTGCCGGGTCTATGGCGTCATTTACAGACTCGCCTAATGGGTAAGACAGGTGTTGAATGAGTTTGAACTTCCCTTCTGCTTTTTTGGGCACTACACCCATTGGGGACACTACCAAATTAGGAATGGGTACCTTCGGGAAAGGGCCTACCATCCGGCCTAACCGGACTTCCTCACTGATTTTTTCATCCAGATTTTCGGGGAATATAAAAGCTGATTTCAGGTTACGGGGCCATGGTAGATCAAGTTTTTTTAGGATAGGAATATGGAAGCCACAATGAAAACCTTCCCTAATTATGGCTGCCGCCTCGGCGTCACTATAAAGGGACAGCCACCTATCAAGTACATCAAGCTTAACTGGGGATTGTCAGCCAACATCTTCACATTAGAGAAAGGATCGCTGAAGCTATACAAGGCGCATGCGCGAATCACCTGCACTGTTCAAGCGTGTCCAGAGGAACAGTCTACGGATGTGAGAGATTTCTACACCTGGAGAATAGTCACAAGCAGAAGCACTAGGACGAGTATATCTGGGGAGGAAGGTAAGTGCACTACCCACCCTTCCCAGTCTGCATTCAGGATTTTTTGCCTTGTTATTGTTATTTTTTTTTTGCTGTTATTGTTGCTGTTTTTTAATATACCAGTATCCAGTAATTAGTGGCTTTCTTCTGGTAACACAAATTTATGGACTCCAGTGATACATCACAGCCCCTACTGGTACATCTAATCCAACTCAGTAGTGCTTGGATATCAAAATATCTGGTTTTGTTAATATTGTTTCTTTTTGAACTGTGTTCATGTATGCTTGGTTTGATGCCCAATACAGAATATACTTTATTTATTTTTAGATCTTTGTTACACATTACTCCACTCTGTTTCGCGCTGGGGAATTACGTATGTTTGGCATGGCTTATCCAGGAGTATAGACCAACTCCTATCCCTTTGTTCCCCTTGCTGCCCTATATCACCCTCACTTGGAAAGCGCAGATGCCCTATTTCTCTTTTTTAACTGGGGATTTGGCCTTGCACTGAAGCTGTTGCCGGGGCTCAACGACCTCTCCCACCCCCAAATCTGGTTCTAACGCATTCTGATGCAGGGTGGAAACCTCCACAGTTGGAACATGCGTGACGGAATCTGCACGCCGCTCCCCTCTGGCACGTCTCTGAATTGAACGCGAAACACTTCCCTTTGCCGGGGAGGGTCTGTTGTCCCCTCCTCGCCCCAGGAAACCGCCTCCCTTGAGATACCCCTTGCCACTGACTACTTGGCCTCATTAGGTCCATCCACGTATCTATGTCCTTAAAACCCAAAGGCAACTTCTCCCGCCCCGTCATCTTTTTACGGAACATCTCATCATAATTCCTCCAAATTACTGGCCCGTCTTTCAAATACACGTCGGTAATAAGATGTAGATACTTCCACACTTCCACCTGCTCTTCTGGTCTAAAATCCGTGTACAGGGTTGCAAAAACACAAAAACCTTTCACCCATCTAGGGAACGTCTTGTAACTCTCCTCCCCTTCCCCATTCCTGTCTACTGCCGCCTCGAGACCTTTCTTGCCTTCATCAGTGAGGGTGAACATATCCACGTAATACCCCTTTTTAATTTTGTCCCTGACACTTGGCCTAATGCCATACAGTAATGCGTCATTCTCCACTCTCCCAGAATCACCGGCTCGCGCAACTATATCGGGGCCCAGAGCCTGACGTGGCCTAGCAGGTCCCTTCCCAACTAAGTGCGTCTGCAAGAGCTTAATCAGTTTGCGGGGCCTGTGTCCAGAACCCGAGGACTCCTCGCTAGTCGTAGACTTTGGTAGGCTCACATCACGTACTTTGTGTGTATTAGGAGAAGTGTTCTCACCTTTATCCACTGCCGCCTCGACCTCCGTCCCGGCTCCTGATGCCTGCTCAACCCCCGACCGTTCTTGCGTTCCTGCCGCTGCTGGACCCGCTGTACATTCTGCCGTGCTTGGCGATGATCTCCCGGCCGCCGATCCCGGCTTGTCGTGTAAAACCCTCTGCTCTTGTCGTGCCGAACCATGGCTCTGTGAAGCTGAAGACAAAACATTGTGAGCTTCTGACAAATTCAAATTGGTAGTCCCCAATACCCTAGTGTCTGGCGGGGTCCCACTACGTGTAACACAAATGGAGGAGGCGACGGGTCTGCCCCAGGAGGCCTCCCGAAACTCTGTCTCGCCACTCCTGGACTCCAAGTCCCACCCTCTTCTGGCTAAAGGGGAGAAACCCAAACCTGTGTCTTCCTCCCTGCCCCTCTGCCCACTCCACTCACTATAACCTTCCTGAGGGGGCCCGTGCTCTGGTCTCTCCAAGCCATGGTGATATTCGAAAACCCGCTCGCTTACCTGGTCAGCTGAAGGGCCGTACCCCCATAAACAAACCCCCTGATACCTTGCCTTGAGTACGTCCACGCCTGGATCTTCCCGTCATACCCGCTACATGGGAGAGAGGTCAATTGGTGCCATTGGACTCGGCTTACCCCTTGACCTGTCTGACCTCCGAGCAAAAATTCATTCCCCTCGTTGACCCCTAAATATTCCCGTGCTCTCCAGTCGCCCCGTGTAAAGTTGATGCGGGGCTAGATTAAAAACCTCTCTCTCCCTTTGTCTGACAAGCAGCCCGGGAGGGGTTAACGACAATACTGCCTCTGAGCTGGCATGAGATGGCTCTCCTGCTGGCCTGACGCTGGAAACAACACCCACTTCTCCAATGCACCCTGGAGGAGGGGGTGTCCGTGCCCCCTGCTCCTCTACTCTCAGGTCCCCACTGTCAGTGACATTTCACCACCCTGCAGCTGGCCTGCGGTTGTCCCCCACTGGCAGCCCGGCTCCAGCAACGGGAGCAGACTCCCGCGCTGGAGCATGGGATCTGCGTATGCGCGGCGCTCCCGACGGTTCAGGGTGAACCGCCGAGCCGCGCCCGCCTGACTGTCTCCTGCCCTGGGTCCCTGGGACAGGAGTGGATGTGGCCGCCCCCCGCCCAGCACTCCGACGGCGGGGAGCACTGACCATGCCCCCGCCGCCGCTTGCAGCAACACCAGTACCCGCTGACCCATCCCCAAGATGGCGATTAACCTCTCCGGGGGATGGGGAGCAGAGACGGGCTGGCCGCACAGAAACCCTCTTTAGACGGGGCATTTTTAAATATAAAAGCTAAACTAACGGGGACACGGAAATAATGCTGTAAAAAACGAAGTTAAAGGCAAAAGAAAAAGCGTAAGGAGGGCGGGGAAGGAGGAAGGAGGAAGGGTGGAAAAACAGAAGTGGAAAAAGGAAAAAATACAAGCAGCTGAAAATCAAAGTTTATTAGAAAAACAAGGGAACACAAGGCACAAGAAAAAATAGAGAGAACAAAATGCAAACTTATCTAGAAAATGATTTAAATCCTTATCTGCTCAACGTCTTCTCTCCCTGGATTCTGCAAGCTGAGTGACTAATCCCAGGAAATGCATCACCTAACAAAGCCACTAGTACCTCCCCTCCACATCCTTGTCCAACCCACCTCCCCACATTAACTCTTTAAGGCAAGTGTAAACACAAATGCAACACTGTCACTATTTAATTTCGCTTGTCTAAAAGGGGACTCTCTCTTACTACTTACCGGTTGTTGAAACAAATAAGACAAATAGAGGTTTTCAAACATCAGCTTAGCCTGCTCTGCAAAAGCGAATGAACAGGAATGAAAGCTAAGTCCAGGTGAGTTTAAAAGCATGAGTTGATTAATAAAGCAGGTGTACACTCTCTTAGTAATTGCAGAGCACAGAGTACTCGTCTCATCCTCAATGGGCACCATGTTTTTGGTGGGAGAGACAACCATTACACACAGAGGTGTCAGAAAGATCCGCGTGAGTCTTGAGCGCTGCCATACATGCTGACAGAATCAATCACAGCGCAGAATACTGGAGAGGCGTTTTTGTGAGAAAAAATGAGGGCCAGCATTTTCTCACGTCGTGAGTCCCGTGTCCTCACCGAGGGCATGGATATCGTGCTCTCAGGGCGCTATTGCTCAAACTCCTGCGTTTCAACAAAAGGCGCAGTATAGTGCAGCTCCAGCGCCGCTGGAGCGATCTCCGCCCGCGACAGCAACAGCTCCTGAATGAGCTGCGTCAAGAGATAAGAAGAAGTGAGTTCTCTATTAATAGCATAAAACGTGTACACATTTGTTAGGGGTATATGTTTCTAAATATGTTCACCTTAATCACGTGACATGGCCTACATATCATTCTTCCACCACACTATAAAGGTCATTCCTCTTCCAATGCACCCCAACCTGCTTTGGCTCGTGTCTTTGAAATGTGGCTACTGAACATTTACTTTTCCACATGATTTATTGAGAAACTTCAGCATATTAATGCAGGTTTTGCTCGCTAAAACTCTTGACCCCAGTGCTGTAAGTAGGTGACCTAAGCTTAAAAAGCATTTGCAGATTTGAGTGCCAGATATGTTTTTAATATTGGCAAAACATTTGGAAGGCAGCTTTGAAAAACCAAAGACCTTAGCTCATTTTCAAAGATGTGGAAGGTCCCATAAGGTGCAAGTGGCTATTTGCACTGTGAGCGTGTCCCAACAAAGGACGATTTCTAAAGTATTGGCATCATCCACAGTACTTGATATCCCACAGCTAATTAAGTGGCGCTCTACAGAGAGAACTCATTCACATCTATACCTGCCCCATAGTAGCTTGCAGACTTCTTCAATACCCTAACATTTCCACACAGATTACTGGCAATTTGTTAAAATAACCAAATTACCCACCCAGAAGTATGTTTGGGGAGTGTTGTAGTCAACACATGCAACTGTGGAGCAAACATGCAAACTCCACACAGATAAGACTATGGTCATGACTCAAACTCCTGACCTCAGTGCTTTGAGAGCAAAATGCTAACCACTAGGCAACTGAAATATTCCACATCCCTATACCAAAAACAAATCTTTGTGACAGGTCATGTGAAATGCTTTGCGTGTCTCATGTTTAGGTCATTACTTTTAAAGTAGGTAATATTTGGGTCTGCTGGCAATAAGAAGTTTTTTGAAAATGTCTGATCACATGATTATCCTACTACTATTGATTTTTTACGCAGGAGATTCTGTTAACAATACTCTGTTTATTTGTGCCTTGTTTACAACAGTCCGGGCACGGTTTGAACGCCGGCAACTGCGCCAGCAGCGCCGGCCGGTTGTGGAGGTGGAGGATAAGGACAAGGAAAAGCAGCAGCCACAGGCGGTTGTGGAGGAGGAGGAGGACGAGAAGGAGCAGCGCCAGCCGGTGGTAGTGCTGGAGGAGGAGGCCCAGCTGCTCCAGCCAGTGGACGAGGAGGATGAGGAGGACCAGCAGCACCAGCCGGTGGATGAGGAGGATGGGGAGGACCAGCAGCACCAGCCGGTGGTGGTACTTGAGGAGGAGCAGGCTGACCCCGAGGAGGAGAGTTTGGAGGAGGCAGTGTCAGCCAGGCAAGAGACAGAGGCCTTGGAAGATAGTAAGCATTTGCTATAACTGCTAGACATAATTGGATAACATTGAGATGTACATTATACTTGTAAATAATCCCTGCTGTCACACATGTTGATGAAATGGTGACATAAATGTCACAGGTTTCAAACATAATGACCCTTCAAATTTTAATTTCATTAAACACTCAAACGACAGTCAGAGCCATCTTAACACATAGGCATGCAGGGCAGGGGCAACACAAATGGGCCTGAGAGCCTTGTCAATTTGTCAGTATATTATTCTTTTTTCTTGGAAATCAAATCGAAACTAAAATATTGTTACTTCCTGTGAATGGTTTTGTAGGTAGTGCCCCACTGTTGTGCTTTGCCCTGGGGCCTACAATGCTGGTAAGACAACCTTGTCCACGCCCCTCTCCCCGGGGCTCACCAGAATATAGTACATCTATCAAAATGCTACTCCAAAGCCTTATGAACGTCTAATGTGCGTCCAAATGGTTTTGTAGCTAGAGGCCTTACATTTTGAAAGTAATGTAACAGTACACATCTCTAGTAAGTCCAGTCTGTTTGACAAATTAGGTTGGGATGTATATTTATTGTATTATTTTGGTTTCTTTCAGCACCCGAGGAGGAATCTCGCAATTGGCAACCCCCACCATCCACTGCGGCCCAATTGTTGGCCTAAATGGGCCACTTCATCACCAACCTAGAGGCCATCAGTCAGCAACTGGGGCAATTGGTTGCTGACTGGAAGGCCACATTGGCCTACTGGTCGTCCTCTTTATTTTAATTTTTTTTTTTTTAAATATTATAGTTTATGTTTGTTAATATCTGGTTCATTTTGTTCCCTTGGCACATTATATAAGTTGTTTAAAAAAAAACTTGGTGTGTGTGTCTTTATTCATCCTTACACCCACACAACATGTGGGTGTAAGGATAAAAGAGAATATATATAATAATCCTAAAAGAGTAACATTTAAGCAAGATGGTTTGTTTCTAACATCATTTCTCTAGCAGAAAAGGTTTTGATTTGCTGTTTGCATGTCAACCAAAAAGAACATGTGCCCTCCACCAACAAGCCACCCCTGTAAGAGGTATTGCATCTGTAAGCCCTGTGTGCAATATAAATTGCCAAAGGTCAAATGCCCAAGCTAGTTCACAATTTCCCCAAATCATGTGTCATTGTAGTGATAGTCCAAAGTTACGTTCAAGTGTCAGAGCAAAGCCAGTCACACATTGAAGAGAACATGGAAACTGTACCCAGAAGTGACGTCAGTGGTGTAAGGCAGAAGTGCAAGCGTTGCAAAGCTCCGTGGTACTGGAGTGTGGTGAGCGTTCTGTTTGGATAAAGCTGAGTACATCACCTAACCTGTACGCTGTGGATCCAGATGAAAGTCGGTTTGCATTTAACTCCAAGGAGGCAGTCCTCTACAAACCCCCCCCTCTTAGTCCATTCGTAGAAAAAAATGTCAGCATGCACATAATAATGTGCATATGAAGTGTGGGCCCTGCTTATTTTTAAAAGTTCCCCCCAAAAAATGATTTTCTTACAATACAGTATAAATATGAGGACATATTTTACAATGTGGTTGAGCGTGTATAACAAAACCAAATTAAAAAATAAAACCTTTGTGTGAAGTTCCTGCGTTTCTTGTTAGCATAATGATTTCAGTCCACACAATAGTTATGGGCATGCATTGTATTTGAACTCATGGCTGTTGTGTTGGGAGTCCAAAGTGCTAACCAGTGAGCTACCTGTGAAATTGGCTTTTTTTTCAGTAATTTGTGTAAATATTCATTGTCAGTTGCCTGTGTAGCACGCATGCTGTATTGTTGGTGTTCTTTGTGTTTTTTTCAAATCTGAGGTTGGGCTAGTGGGTAGCAGTCCCACTTTCCATAAAGTCATTTATGAGTTCTAATCCAGACAGGAATCTTTTATCTGTGTAGAGGTTGTATACACGTGTGTGTGTGTGTGTGTGTGTGTGTGTGTATCTTTTATGGAAGAGTATGCTATGCATTTTTCTGAAAACCCAGATGTATTAATAGTAGGGGTGTGCACCAGGCACTTTTAGTGTTTTGTCTTTTGGGTTTTGGATTCTGATTAGCTTGAGGTTTTGGGTTCTGATTTGTTTTGCCAAAACACCCGACGAAAGGTTTTGGTTCTGATTTAGGGTTTTGGGTTCTGATTTATTTTTAAAAAAGCATAAAAAGCGCTAAAATCCATTTTTTGTTTTTTTTTACACTCCTACGCTATTATTAACCTCAATAACATTCAATAACAATCATTTCCACTAATTTCCAGTCTATTCTGAACACCTCACACCTCACAATATTGTTTTTAGTCCAAAACGGTGCACCGAGGTAGCTTTCTGGACTGCGTAGTGGAGTGGGCCCGGTACCCAATTTGGTACCAGGGCCACAATATATCACCCTCAACTGGTCTGAATTCCACTGCACAGCTGCCTGCTCCTACATCCTCTGCAGCATATACAGGGTGTAGTTCGAGCGCGTCAATACTTCTTGTTTTTGACGATGACAGGTCATTTTCATTAATTTTGGATTTGGCCCCAACACTAAATGTAGTTGATACGGATCTATCTGGACTGCGTAGTGGAGTGGCCCCGGTACCCAATTTGGTACCGGGGCCACAATATATCACCCTCAACTGGTCTGAATTCCACTGCACAGATAAAAACAAAGAACTTAGTATTAAAAATGGCAGTTCCCCTTCTTTGGAACTACAGAAACAAAGAACGTAGTAATAGAAATGGCAGTTCCTCTTTTTTGGAACTATAAAAACAAAGAACATAGTAATAGAAATGGCAGTTCCCCTTTTTTGGAACTACAGAAACAATGACCGTAGTAATAGAAATGGCAGTTCCTCTTTTTTGGAACTATAAAAACAAAGAACATAGTAATAGAAATGGCAGTTCCCCTTTTTTGGAACTCTAAAAACAAAGAACATAGTAATAGAAATGGCAGTTCCTCTTTTTTGGAACTACAGAAACAAAGACAACCTCCTTCAACTAGTCTAAATTCCACTGCACAGATGGCGGACACCGGACGCACGTCTAAAACCAACATAGCTGTGCCGGTGACATGGCCTGCAGGAATATCTCTGATGGAGATAGAACTAGGCCCCAAAGAGCACATAATGCCAAAAAAAGAGTTGCAAGATGGAATTGTCCTTGGGCCCTCCTACCCACCCTGATGTTGTTGAAATAGGATGTGCACACTTTAACAAATCAATCATTTCAGCAAAAGGGCCTACCAAACTGTGGCTGAAATGATTGGTTTGTTTGGACCCCCACAAAACGAGCTGGCAAAGAAAAAAAAAAGTTGCAAGATGGAATTGTCCTTGGGCCCTCCTACCCACCCTGATGTTGTTGAAATAGGATGTGCACACTTTAACAAATCAATCATTTCAGCGAAAGGGCCTACCAAACTGTGGCTGAAATGATTGGTTTGTTTGGACCCCCACAAAACGAGCTGGCAAAGAAAAAAAAAAGGTGCAAGATGGAATTGTCCTTGGGCCCTCCTACCCACCCTGATGTTGTTGAAATAGGACATGCACACTTTTACAAACCAATCATTTCAGCGACAGGGCCTACCAAACTACTGTGGCTGAAATGATTGGTTTGTTTGGGCCCCCACACAAAAAAAGCTATTCATCTCTCCCTGTACAAACTAAACTGGCTCTACTGAGGCAAGATGTCGTCCTCATCCTCATCCTCTGATTCCTCTCCCCCTTCAGTGTGTACTTCCTCATCCTCACACATTATAAATTCGTCCCCGCTGGACTCCACAACCACAGGTCCCTCTGTAGTCTCTGGAGGCCAGTGCTGTACTTGATTGAGGAATTGATAATTCATTTTTATGAACATCATTTTTTCAACGTTGTGAGGAAGCAACCTCCTTCGCCGCTCACTGACCAGGTTCCCCGCTGCACTAAAAACTCTTTCCAAGTACACACTGGAGTGGGGACAACTCAGGTAAAATAGAGCCAGTTTGTACAGGGGCTTCCAAACTGCCTTTTTTTCCTGCCGATAACAATATGGACTGTCTGACATGTCTATTTGGATGGTGTCAGCAAAATAATCCTCCACCATTTTTTCTATTGTGACAGCATCCAATGCAGCGACAGTAGACATGTCTGCAATGGTTGGCAGGTCCTTCAGTCTGGACCAGATGTTGTCTGCATCCCCGCTAGCGGGTCTTTTAGGAAAACTGAGCTTTTTCCTCGCAGCCTTAGGTGTGGAAGAAAATGAAGGTGGAGCTGTTGGCATGTCACGGTCCTCTTCAGAGGACAATTTCCTGACCAGCAGGTCTTTGCACCTCTGTAGACTTGTGTCCGCCGGAAACAGAGACACAACATACGCTTTAAACCGAGGATCGAGCACGGTGGCCAGAATGTATTCCTCTGACTTTAAAATAGTGACCACCCTCGGATCCTGGCAAAGCGTACGAAGGGCTTCATCCACAAGAGCTACATGCTTGGTGGAATCACAATGGTTTACCAGCTCCTCCCTCACTTTCTCCAGCTGCTTCTGCAACAGCCTGATCAGGGGAATGACCTGACTCAAGCTGGCAGTGTCAGGACTGACTTCTCGTGTGGCAAGTTCAAACTGCTGCAGAACCTTGCACAACACGGAAATCAGTCTCCACTGCGCTTGACTCAGGCACATCCCCGCTCCTTTTCCTATGTCGTAGGTGGCTGTGTAGGCTTGAATGGCCTTTTGCTGCTCCTCCATCCTCTGCAGCATATAGAGGGTGGAGTTCCAGCACGTCACAACCTCTTGTTTGAGGTGATGGCAGGGCAGGTTCATGGTTTTTTGATGTGCCTCTAGTCTGCGGTAGGCACTGGCTGAATGCCGAAAGTGTCCAGCAATTTTGCTGGCCACCGCAAGCATCTCCTGCACACCCCTGTCACTCTTGAGGTAATGCTGCATCACCAAAATAATGGTGTGGGCAAAACATGGGACGTGCTGAAAATTGCCCATATGTAATGCCCGCACATTGTTACTGGCGTTGTCTGACACCACAAATCCCCAGGAGAGTCTAAGTGGGGTAAGCCACTCCGAGATTATTTCCCTCAGTTGTTCTAAGAGGTTGTCAGCATTGTGCCTCTTACTAAAACCTGTGATACACAACGTTGCCTGCCTTGGCACGAGCAGCCGTTGTGGAGATGCTGCTACGGATGCAGCTGCTGCTGTTGCTGCGGAAGGCAGTTGGCTGTCACAGTTATATAGTCCTTAGTTTGCCCTGAACCACTTGTCCACATGTCCGTGGTTAAGTGGACAGTGGGTACAACCGCATTTTTCAGAGCACTGAGGACACTTGTTCGTACTTCTCTGTACATCTTTGGTATCGCCTGCCTAGTGAAGTGGAATCTCGACGGGATTTGGTACCGGGGACACAATACCTCCATCAACCGTCCAAATCCCACTCCACTGATGGCGGACACCGGCCGCACGTCTAACACCAACATAGCAGTTACCGCTGCAGTTATCCGCTTTGCTATAGGGTGACTACTGTCGTACTTTGTGCTCAGGGCAAACGACGGTCAACTGTTTGGTGAAAGACGTAGCGGTCTTACGACTTCCCGTCTGGGAAGATGACCGACTACCAGCAGCAGTGGCAGTAGTAGGCGTACCGCTGCAGGATTTCTCGGATGAATCCCGTATTGAAGAGGACTCAGTCTGGCTGGTGACATGGCCTGCAGGACTAAATCTGATCGAGATCGTGGAGGAAGTTGACGAGGAGGGTGTTAGTCGTATGTATCCAACAGGACCAAGGGATTTAGGTGTCCCTGGACTGCTGACGGTCCTAGCCACAGATCCTGAACTAAACTGAATTATGAAGGTTCTTCAGGTGACGTATAAGTGAGGATGTCCCTAGGTGGCCAAGATCCTTACCCCTGCTTATTTGAGCTTTACATAAGCTAAGTGAGGATGTCCCTAGGTGGCCAAGATCCTTACCCCTGCTTATTTGAGCTTTACATAAGCTACATTTGTTGTCCGGATTCGGATACAAATAACTCCAAGAAGAGGTGGATTTTTTGGTCTTCTGACCAGGCATGACGATGGGCTTTTTCATCCCATGGACAACAACTGTTTCCCCCCCTGGTGGCTCATTTATGATAACCACATCAGCATCCTCCTCGTCAAGTTCCTCCTCAGCGCCAGCTACATCAATATCCTCCTCCCGGTGTACAACATTCACACCTTCATTAGCCAAATCTGTAACTGGACTTTAGGTGATCCTTCCAGCATATGCAGAGGGCGTGCTGGAAATGGTTGAAGGAGCCACCTCTTCCCGTACAGTGATGGGAAGGTCAGGCTTCGCAACCACAGAAACCAGCTTCAGCATTATGAGGAAGTGGGTCTTGATCTTTCCCTACTTTATCCTCAAAATTTTTGTACTCCATTATATGCAGCACAAGAGAGCGTACCCCTAAACCACACACACTTTGGGACTACAGAAACAATGACCGTAGTAATAGAACTGGCAGTTCCTATTTTTTGAAACTGCACAAACAATGACTGTAGTAATAGAACTGGCAGTTCCTATTTTTTGGAACTACAGTAAGAATGAACATAGTTATAGAACTGGCAGTTCCTATTTTTTTGAACTACAGAAAGAATGACCGTAGTAATAGAACTGGCAGTTCCTATTTTTTGGAACTACACAAACAATGACCGTAGTAATAGAACTGGCAGTTCCTATTTTTTGGAACTACAGAAACAATGACCGTAGTAATAGAACTGGCAGTTCCTATTTTTTGGAACTACAAAAACAATGACCTTAGTAATAGAACTGGCAGTTCCTATTTTTTGGAACTACACAAACAATGACCGTAGTAATAGAACTGGCAGTTCCTATTTTTTGGAACTACACAAACAATGACCGTAGTAATAGAACTGGCAGTTCCTATTTTTTGGAACTACACAAACAATGACTGTAGTAATAGAACTGGCAGTTCCTATTTTTTGGAACTACAGAAAGAATGAACGTAGTAATAGAACTGGCAGTTCCTATTTTTTGGAACTACACAAACAATGACCGTAGTAATAGAACTGGCAGTTCCTATTTTTTGGGAACTACATAAACAATGAACATAGTAATAGAAATGGCAGGTCCTCTTTTTTTGGACTGCAAGAATATATTGCTCTATAGTATTTTTTATACTTTTTCAATTTTTTTTTATATTTTTTTACTATTTTCTTTTTATATTTTTTAGAGATTTTTTTTTTTAAAAGATTTTTGGCTGCTTAACAAATTGCTATGGATTTATCAGAAACAAATGCAGGACAAAAGCACCACTGGACTCAGCAGCACAGACACTGGCCAAAGCACCACTGGAATCAGCAGGACAGAGCACTGGAAAAAGTACTACTGCACTCAGCAGGACAAAGCACCACTTGACTAAATAAATCAGCAGGACAGAGCCCTGGACAAAGTACTAATGCACTCAGCAGGACAAAGCACCACTTTAGTAAAGTTATCAGCAGGACAGAGCACATCAACCTCCCTCTTCACTAACCACAGGGAGAATGAAGATGGCGGCCGCGAGCGGGGCATTTATGAGATCCGAGTCTCGCGAGATCCGACGCGAGACTTGGATGTCATAGCCTCGGTTTGGCTTCATTTGGCGCCCGGAAGTTCCCGAACAGTGCTCGGATCCCGTCGGATCCGGACTGTTCGGGTGGGCTCGGATTAGCGAAATCCAAGCCCGCTCATCTCTAATGAATAGTACAACATACATTTTTATCGACTCATTATTATTATTATTATTATTATTAATATTTATTTATAAGGCGCCACAAGGCATCTGCAGCGCCGTACAGAGACAAACAAAATTACAATACAATGGGAGACAGCACAGTACAGTAAACACAGCAACTCAGTAAGCTCAATGCACAGCTAGAGAGGACGGGAAAGGGGGAGGGAGGATCCGTAAATGACGGGGCCCAAGAAGGAGGGCGCGGAAGACAGGGAGACCCCCAGGGGGGAGGAGGGAGCGAGAGTGGACGTGGGGTGGAGGACCCTCGAGGAGGAGGGCTAAGTAGCTGGAGAGCAGAGTTAGAAGTGGTGGAAACAGGAGGAGAGATGGCCCTGCTCAGAGGAGCGTACAATCTAAGGGGAGGGGTGGACAGACAGAGAGACGCAGGGGAGAGAGGGAGAGTAGGGGGACGGAGGCAGAAGATAAGGTAGGAAGTTAAGTGGGAGACAGAAAGGCTTTAAGAAAAAGGTGGGTTTTTAGGTTTTCATTATGTATGTGCTTTTAATGTAGCCATGTCCATGCATTTTGCGCACTATACGGCGACTTGAAATCCAAAACATAGAAAGGCCTTCAGCAATGTGTGTTTTAGTTAAAAGTGTGGATTACACTAACTAATAGCAAACGAGAAACATCGTTCAGAGTGTACCACATCATTGTTATTTGCCACTGATTAATCAATACAGAGCTATCCTGTGAAAATAAGCCACATGCATTATGTTTTGTTACGTGTAAACAAACTATTCTGCCCTCCCACATTGGGTTTGACGTATACATTGCTTAGCTTCCCGTCAATCGCTTGGACATCCATCGCTTGTACCATGTTTAAAGATCCGCAGGTGGGTGTGTTTTATTGCGTTTGCGCTGCTTATTTCCGTCCCTTAAGTGTAGAAGACCACAGTAGGGTGTGTTTTTGCAGTTTAAGGTACTTATTTTACTCGCGTAAGTGTCTGCGTCACTCAAAGTATGCAACGCAAATACGTATGCGTTTGCGTACCTTGATGAATCAGGCCCATTATCTGAACAATAAGTCTATCTATGTAAAGGAATTAGTAAAAGTATGTAAATATTCTATTTGTACAGATATGTGTCAGACAAAACTGATGTAAGGTACTCATCTCTCCAGAACCATGTCTAGGGCAGAGTGCCCGCAGATAAAAAGTAACCTGTCAGTCGGACACAGTATATACTGCTAATCTGGGTCTGTGAGGTGAAACTGCTCAGGAGGTTCTTCAACTGTTTTCAACTGTCACTTCTCCTGAATTGGCTCCATGGAACATACCAATTTGCGAAGGGGGAGTGGTCCTATATGACAATGACATGCTCCTCCTCAGGATTTTACCACTATATGTGTGAAATAGTACTTGTATCTGTCAAGTAAAAATTATGTGTTAATATTTAAAAGGAAATAGACAGGTCATAAACAATGACATCACAGAGATAATAGATAGTATAATCACTATTGTTTTGACCCTGCCTAATGCCTCAAAGCAGTATAGAAATTAATCTTTGGATAATAAAATGAATGTCTCAGAATAATTTAACTGAACACGCATGTAAAATACTGTCTACATTAACTTTAGAACCTTCTATATTGAAACTCTAAACTGTAGTTAGATATATATAGACAGTTTTCTCTCTATTACAACAAAGAACCTCATTAATTAGTTATTCCCCATTGAGTTACTTAGCTACCCAAGGCCTGTGTGAGGATGATGAGGGAAGGAGACAACCGCTGTAATTTCAGGAGAAAGTTTTCTGGCCGACGAGATCCAAGTTCCCCTCTCCAGCTCAGCAGGGTAATACCCCATTCATACTGCACCAAAATCCCGGGTTTTTCCCGGGGCGAGCTCAAACGACCCGGGTCTTGGTGCAGTATGAATGGTACAAGTTCAAAATCCCGGGTCTAAAAACCCGGGTCTTCAACCCGGGATTTATCGAGGGGTAATTCCCGGGTTGGACCCGAGTTGCCTGCACTATGAATGGTGCAACCCGGGTTTTTTAACCTGGGTTGCACAGAAAACATGCTGATTGGCTGTCTACCTGTCTCTGGAGGATGATGTCATCGTTGGAAGCCCGTGGAAGATTGCAGAAGCTTTTTAGGAGAGATGGTGGATGGTGTACTCAACATCAAGCTGAAGCAGAAACGTTTTTTTAGGGAGAAAATTGCTTTTATTATTTCACAAAAACAGTGTTTATTTATAGCAATTATGACACACTGGATGGAGGAAGAGGTGCGTGAGCTGCTGAATATCAGAGGGGAGGAAGAAATTAGAAGGCAAGTGACTGGGACTGTGAAGGATGCCACAGTGTACTACAACATCGCCAAAATACTCACACAACGTGGCATAAAGAGGACACAGCAACAAGTCCTGAACAAATTGAAGTCCCTGAAGAAGCAGTACACTAAAGTCCATAACCACAACAGGCGCAAAAGTGGCGCTGAAAGAATGGACTGGCCCTTTTATGACCAGTGCAATATGGTCTTTGGACATTCTCCTCTGACAAATCCAATTGCACTGTCATCTTCTAGCAATGTGGATGCGGCTATACCAACACCACCAGAGAGCACACAAACAAGCGAGATCGCAACGATAATAATAGAAGATTCTATTGAAGACACCCCAGAACTGGAGTGCTCTGCCACAACAGATGACACCAACATTTCTTGGGAGGAATTGAACGATTCACAGCCATTCCCTGCTGCGCAAGTCGTTACAGATACTTTGCAAGAAACGCAGCCAGAACCAGTGCCGGTGTCAAAGTCTACGCCAGGTCCCAGTTTACGCTCCAACAGTAAGTATCTTTAACAATCTCACATAATAACCAACTATATATACATACATATATATCTACATAATTGAAAAAAAAAAAATGAACTGTATAAACAAAAGTGCCAAAAACAGAGAACTATATCAACAGAAATGCAAGCCAAATACCAATAAATATATCTACATAACTTTAAAAAAAAAAAAAAAATGTTTGAACATAGCTGGCAAAAAAAGAGAAGTATATCAACATAAATGCAAACCAAATACCAATATATCTACATAACTTAAAAAAGAGAACTATATCAACAAAAAGCCTAAAAGACAAATATAATACACTCCAAAGTATTAAAACATTAACACGCATATGTTGCAGTGCAAAACTACTGGGCAAGAGGGAGGAGGCCTCAAGCACATATCAGCTTACAACACTGCTTTTTTGTTCTGCCACATTATATATTCTAATGTATTCTTTACTGTGTTTTTTTCTACGTACAGTTTACAACGTTCCTAAAAAACGCAAAAGGCCCAACAAAATGGAGCAAGCAACTAAAACAATGACAACTGTCATGATGGATCAACTGCGGGAGATGGACAGCACCATGAGGGAACACGAGAATACACAACTGCAGCGTTTCATGGACAATGTGCGGGATCTCCAGGACTCTTTCCTCATGCAAATCATGAACATGCAGGAACGCATGTTACGCGAAAATCGTGAGTGTATGATGGGATTCATGGACAGACTCCTCTCACGGGTGCAGGCACCTCCTTCAAGTCCTTATTATTATGACGGACACTATCCTATGTACCAGCGGGGGCAACCCATGTTAGGCAACAATAACCCTCCAAACCCGGTACAGAATACACAACATGCTCAACCTATGGGTAACTCCAACATAGAATACCCACCGGGTAACCAAACCACTCCACAACCAGAAATGCAAAAATATAGGCAATTGTAATAATCATGTTTTATGGTCAAATGTTTCACAGTTAATTGTTATCATGTATGTTACGTGTGATCTGAAATCACACCGTTAGCTTCACATATAACGTGTAAAGCAAATTTGCACTTACTGTTTGGGCACATTTGTGTCTTCTGTTTACTACTTGTGTATATATATTTTTTTTTTTCTACATGCAAGTAAGCACTTTTATATTGTGTCATTTTATATTTTTGTGAAGAGACATATGAGGAAATATGTACAAAAGAAAATACAATATGTGAAATAAACATGTTTTTTTTACTTTTACATTTGTGTGGTACATTCAAACAAGTGAAGTCAAATTGGCAGTGAGGATGGTCCTAATAATTTCAGCAGAGGTATTGGTACGCTCTCCTTCAAAAGTACTGGAGTCCACTGACAGCACTGGCATTTCAGATTCCTGCACATTCCACTCAGGTAGAAATTGCTCTTTTTGTATTTCGCAAATGTTATGTAAAATACAGCAAGCAGCAACCACGTGGGGCACAAGCTTGGTATCAATGTCAATGCGCTTCAATAGACAGCGTCAACGTCCTTTCAAGCGCCCAAAAGCATTTTCCACCACCATCCGAGCCGAGCTGAGGGTATGTGTAAACCGGATCTGTTCCTGAGACAGGTGATGTTGCTGAGTGAACCCCTTCATCAGCCAGCGCCTCAAAGGGTAAGCAGCATCCCCAATGATGTGTACCGGTATCTCCACACCATCAACAAACATAGATTTCTGTAAATAAAAACATGCAGTTTCACGTCACCATGTTAAAAATATTGGTCACATAACGCAGTACACTTGGTACTATATGGTGAAAATGCATTTTGCAAGTGTTACATCTATATATAAAAAAGGGGCAGTAAATACATACAATATTGATAGCAAACAATAGTATATAAGCTTCAATTACAAAAACATCATACAACATTACACCTATATTTACCTCTCTAGGGAACAGCCAGCCATCTTGTCTTTCCTCAGCAATTTGGTAAAGGTCTGAATTTGCTATAACTCTGGCGTCATGGGAACGTCCAGGCCAGCCGATGAAAACATCTGTGAAACTGACATAAAAAAATACATATAGCAATGTTTTACAATACGCATTACACATGGCACAGTCACATAAAATAAAACAAAAAATGCTTACCGATAGTTGTGGTCAACCACAGCCTGCAGAATGATGGAATGCCAGCCTTTGCGGTTGTAGTAATCCACATGGTTGTCTGTGGGGGCAATGATGTGTGTCCCGTCTATGGCTCCAGCACACTGTGGAAACCCACGCTTCAGGAATCCTACAATTGTATCATCCAGGCGCTGACCTTGCGGTAAGGAGATGAAGCGATGATACAGGGCTTCCAACAATGCCGTGGTGACTTCATGCACTAGAGTGCACACCGTGGATATCCCCACTCCAAACAAGCAGGTGATTGTCCGGTATTCTCCAGGGGTAGCATACCACCACAACACAATAGAAAGGCGCCTACATGGTGGAATAGGTTTCCCAAAGTTAGTGGCCTTCCTGGAAAGTGCTGGGGTAATAAGGTCCAGCACATAGTTAAATGTCCCACGTGACATTCTGAAGTGTTGCATCCACTGCTGTTCCTCAAACGCTTCCACAGTACACCAGAAAGCTTCTCCGTGGCTACGCTCTCTGGCACGCATAATTCGGTTACTGGCAGCACTGAATCTCAAAATTGAGGCAATGCTGGCCCTGAGAAAAGCTCTCCTCCTGCGCATATACAGACACCGAGTTTTCTTCTGTTGTGCCATAAACTTTGCCTTCCTCCTCCTGAACTGGGACTGTGCAAGAGTGCACAGTGTCAGCAGCTGCAGCAAACTCTCATTTGCTGCATAAAACAGCAAAAACACACTAGTAAACATGAACTCTGGGCTACACAAAAGTGAGTCGTCGACCATGATGAAAAGTAATGTGGTAAACCATCACCACCCACTTTTGCATCCTCTTTATGCGTCAACAAACCAGTCACCTTTCAATGACATCACCTTTTTTCAGCCAATGAAAACTGCTCTGGTGATGACTCCCACAAATTACCAGGGCACAGACTTGTGCAGTATGAATGGGGTCAACCCGGGAAATTCCCGGGTCTGAGGTGCAGTATGAATTTAGTTTCTGAGCTGGGACGCTCAGAGACCCTGCAAAAACCCGGCTTCAAAAACCCGGGATATGCAGGGGCGGCAGTATGAAAGTGGTATAATTGGTTCCTCCCTGTAATGGCTGATCACCGATCCGGTCACAACGCTCTATGCCTGAGGCAGCGCGGACCTGTCAGGAGAAATCAGTGACAGCCTCATCAGCAAGCGGCTGTCACTGCCTCTAACTGAATAAATCTTCCAGCGTAACTGAAATGAGTGGAGCGGTGCTCCATTTAGTCCTATAGGTGTAAGTGCTGCTTACACTACTTACCCCGCACTAAGTAAAAATAAACAATAATAAAGAATAAATAAATGAAAAGCTAATCTATCTTACAGTACTACAGAGCAGTTCTGAAAACACCCAACTGCTTGGGCACTTTGAAATTGAGGAGTTACAGGGGTTGCAGAGGAGAGGAGCTTGTGTCAACAGTTACATACTACTTAAGTGCCAACACCATGCGCCCTCTCATTACAACCCCATGGTAGCAGTGTCCCCCAGATTGGATGAAAGTGAAAGAGCATTTAACATGACCCGCAAGTCACTGTGCCTCCTGGGGATCTAGGGTCCTCCATTTATGCATCTACATGGATGGTACTCTAAATTATATGAGTCATTCGCTGGATCTCTGGTTCCTCTGGACCTAGATCCAGGCCACTCAGCTCTCTGTCGCGTACGTGCAGCGACACGGCTGTCCACCATCTTGAGAATACTTCTGCGCATGTGCAGACCAGAAGGAACTTTAAAACTTTTCCTCACTTTATATTGGCCACCTGTCAGCCTTCCCCTATTTAAGGCATCTATGACCTCCTCCTAATTGTCTGTTCTTTGATCCTCACTTCGCTGTGGTAGCCGTGATCTACTCTCCTGTAGTTCCTATTCCTCGCAGCATCTCAGCGTCTCCAGACTTCTCGGTGATCATTGCAGCACCTGCTATATCTCACCTGTTGGCCGGATACTTCACCGCCATGACCGTGGGAAGCCTGCCTCTCGCTGTTCATCGCAACACCCGCTACATCTTACCTGCTGGTGGACGGCAGCAGGTCTTTACAATGTGAATCCTAGGGTTCCTACAGTTTGGCACTACTCCAACAGGGCGCGGAGTCTAACGAGCAGACAGTGTTCACCAGGAACCGCCGCAAAGCAGTATGGTCTTAGCTGCGTCTGCTCGCAGGTCGCGGCCCCTGCTAGAGTGCTGAGCGAGACCCTTTGGGAAAGCAGGAGACAAGGAACAGTTAAAAGCAATGAAAGCAAATGAAATACCGGAACAGCAGAAGGAACGTCAGCACTGTAGACACGGGGATAGGTCTGCAGGTATTTAGTGGGAGCGTAGGCTCAGTAGACAAGCAGGCAGGATAACAAGTGCTTGGTTGGAGCGTAAGCTCTGAAGACCAGAAGAATAGTAGATACTCGGTTGGAGCGTCAGCTCACTAGGCAAGTAGAATAGCAGGTGCTTGATTGGAGCGTCAGCTCACTAGACAAGTAGAATAGCAGGTTCTTGATGGGAGCGTCAGCTCACTAGACAAGTAGAATAGTAGGTTCTTAATGGGAACATCAGCTCATTAGACAAGTAGAATAGCAGGTTCTTGATGGGAACATCAGCTCACTAGACAAGTAGAATAGCAGGTTCCTGATTGGAGCATCAGCTCACTAGCCGAGTAGAATAACAGGTACTTGATTGGAACGTCAGCTCACTAGACAAGCGGAATAACAGGTACTTGATTGGAGCGTCAGCTCACAAGATAAATAGAATAGCTGAATCTTGATTGGAGCGTCAGCTCACTAGACAAGCGGAATAGCGGCATGCGCAGACCCGAATCCAAGATTGTGGCGCCCGGGACGCAGCGGACCGCCGGAGCCAGGTAAGTTTGCCGGGGGTCGGGTGAGCTGCCCGATACCCCGGCGAGTGACAGCTAGCCGGATACTTCACTGCCACCTTTGTGGTAAATACCAGCCATCCACTGAATATAACTATACCTCTTATTATCTCATCTACTGGCTGGATAATCATCGCCACCTCTGTGGTAAACACCAGACATCCGCTGAATATAACTCCTATTATCTCATCTACTGGCCGGACAATCATCGCCACCTCTGTGGTAAATCCCAGCCATCCGCTGTTCATCGGAAAATCTCCTGTATTATCTCTCCTATTGGCCAGATCTCTCTACGTCAGTGGTGTCTACCACCTGCCTGCCATCTGCACCTCTCCGCTACTCTTAAGTTTTATCTACTTCCTCTGAGCACCACATCATGTTCTATTATCCTGATTGCCCACATCTTCTATATCTCAGCTGTATTTCCGTTGCTCTGCTGCACTTTCTTAAAGACCGCGACCTGCGCAGTGGTGACGCTAAAACCCATACCCTCTTGTGGGGGTCCCTGGAGAAGACCAGCCGCTGCGTTAGACTCTGCGACTCGAGTGTAGTGACAACTTCTGGCAGAATTCTGGGTCGAGAACCTTAGTGACAGTGACAGTAAGAACAGACCATTACGGACCCAGGTACGGAACCTTCAGCAAAAGATTTGCTGCAACACCTGGTGGCTCGGGTGGAGCCACAAGATGCTATTTAATGACAATTACTACAGTGTTTTCAATCTTTAGTGTATTGGGTGGATTCCCTACAAGTTACTACCTCGCCTCCCACCCAACATCCTCCGGTAACGCCTCAGTCCACTGAGCGATTCCCGTTGCCTACTACTTCTTCTCTACATCTACCTACGCCCTCTAAGTTTGATGGAGACCCAAAATCCTGTAGGGGATTTCTCAATCAGGGCTCCATTCACTTTGAACTCCAGCCGCAGAATTTTTCTACCCAGCATTCCAAGGTGGCATATGTCAACTCTCTATTTTCTGGGCAGGCTCTGGCATGGGCCTCTCCTCTTTAGGAGAAAGATGATTCTTTGTTGAGTGATTATACTGCCTTTCTAGCCACCTTTCGAAGAATCTTTGAACCTGGGCGGGTTACTTCAGCTGCCTCAAGTATCCTTCGGCTACGAAAGGGACCTCGTTCTGTAGCTAAATACGTGATTTTGTTCCGCACGTTTTCTTCTGAACTTCAGTGGAATAACGAAGCACTTGTGGCTGCCTTCTGGCAAGGACTCTCAGATAAAATTAAAGATGTACTGGCCTCCCAAGAATTACCTACGTCTCTGGATACTTCAGATACTTCAATATCTTTATGTAATCATGTGGAAATGAGATTTCGGGAAAGAACCTCGGAAAAAGAATCTTCCCTTCATCTGGTCATGTAATATCTCAATCTCATCACTCCTGTCCACCGGCGGAACCAAAGGAGTTGGGTCGTTCTAGACTAACACCTGAAGAACGGGAACAACGCTTAAAGAATAATTATGCATTTATTGTGGGACTTCCTTGGCTCCAACTTCACTCACCTCAAATAGACTGAAGGTCACCTCAAGTCCTGTCCTGGGGCCCATCTTGTCGCCACAGATGCCTATCCCAGGTGTTACCTGTCAGGATATCCAAGTCTTCTCTAAATCCTTCTTCCACCTAGACTCCCTCCGCAATATGCCTCTTTTGCGGATGTATTCGACAAGAAACATTCTCAACAATTTCCTCCTCATCGAACGTGGGACTGTCACGTGGATCTTCAACCCGGTAAAATTCCACCTAGAGGTCAAGTGTATCCCCTCTCTCTACCCGAGACTCAGGCAATGTCAACCTACATCAAATAAAATCTCCAAGGATTCATCTGACCTTCCATCTCAGGCTTTTTTTCGTCAAAAAGAAGGACGGCACGTTAAGACCCTGCATAGACTATCGAGGCCTAAACGCAATAACCGTAATGAATCGATATCCAATCCCGTTGATTACAGAGCTTTTGATCGCATCAGAGGTGCTCAGATATTTACCAAACTAGACCTGCGTGGTGCATATAACCTTATTAGGATCAAGGCTGGAGACGAATGGAAGACAACTTTTAACACCCGCGATGGACACTATGAATATCTGGTCATGCCATTGGGGCTGTGTAATGCCCCAGCTGTCTTCCAAGGGTTGGTAAACAAAATCTTCCAGGACTTACTCTACATGTGTGTGGTTGTCTGTCTGGATGATATCCTGATTTTCTCCCAAGATCTCTCTACCCATCGAAAACACGTTGCAGAACTCCTTTCTAGATTACTAAGAATCAGTTGTTCTGCAAATTGGAGAAGTGCTCCTTTGAACTTTCCCAAATCCCTTTCTTGGGGTATTTAGTATCTGGAGTAGGCCTTGAGATGGACCCAGAAGAAAGTAAGAGCAGTCCTGCACTGGCCCTTGCCCACATGTCTTAAAGCTATCCAGCACTTTTTGGGCTTTGCCAATTACTATCAGCGCTTCATTCAAGGGTTCTCCTCCATTGTTGCACCTATAGTTTCCATTACTCGTAAGAGTTCCAATCCCAAGCAATGGTCTCCTGAGGCTCTCCAAGCTTTCCCATTCCTCAAAGAAGCTTTCTCCACTGCTCCCATTCTTCAACAACCCAATATTGCTCTCCCCTTTTTTCTCGAGGTTGATGCCTCCAACATCGGTATCGGAGCTGTGCTTTCCCAAAAATCTGCACAGAAAGAACTCCATCCTTGCGCCTTTTATTCTCAAAGTCTACTACCTGCAGAAAAAAATTATACCATTGGTGATAAGAAATTGTTGTCCATTAAAGTAGCTCTGGAGGAATGGAGATACCTGTTGGAGGGGGCCTGTCGTCCTATAACCATATTCACTGATCACAAGAAATTACTCTACCTGCATTCTGCTCAGCGTATGAACCCACGACAAGCCAGATGGTCGTTATTCTTCTCTCGCTTTGACCTTATTATCACCTTCAAACCTGCCCTCAAGAATAAAAAAGTAGATACGCTTTCTCGAGCCTTCGCTTCTGTATCGGACTCAGAAGATCTCCAAGAGCGCCCTATACTGGACCCCAAATGTGTAGTTCTAGCTGCCTCCTCCACTACCACCCCACCTCTGGTGAAAACTTTTGTACCCTCTCTGCTTCGAAAGAAAATTCTCTCTTGGCATCATTCCTCTCGCTTCTCCAGTCATGCTGGAATCCGGAAGACTCTAGAGATCATTTCCCAAAATTATTGGTGGCCTACCATCAGGAAGGACGTTAAAGAGTATGTCTCCGCTTGTGACATCTGTACTCAATTTAAATCCTCCCATCAAGCTCCAGCTGGTCTTCTGAAACCTTTGCCTATTGCTTTCAAACCATGAACTCACATAAGTATGGATTTTATCATGGACCTTCCACCCAGCAGGAAATTTAACACAATTTAGATAGTGGTGGATAGGTTCTCTAAAATGGCCCATTTTGTGCCCCTGGTGGGACTACCCTCCTCTCCCACATTGGCAAACCACTTTATTAAAGAGATCTTTCGTCTTCATGGATGTCCTTCTAAAATCGTTTCGGACAGAGGTGTACAGTTTGTGTCCAGGTTTTGGCGTGCTCTATGTAAGATTTTGGGGATTCGTCTTTGCCTATCCTCTTCAGACCATCCTCAGTCCAATGGCCAGACCGAGAGGGTCAAACAGGATCTTGAGACCTTCTTAAGAATATTTTCTTCAGCCAACCAGGAGGATTGGGCCGATCTACTCCCTTGGACTGAATCCGCCCATAACAACTCCGACCACGAATCTTCAGCTGATACTTCATTTTTTCTGGTATACGGTCACCATCCTTCTGCCCCAGAATTTCCCGCTCTTCCACCCACCCAGGTTCCTGCAGTTAATACTCTACGATAGAGATTCTCTTTCACCTGGGCTCAAGCCCAGTGATCTCTCAAAAAAGCATCTTCCAGATACAAGTTATTTGCTGATAGAAAGATGCGAGCAGTTCCTGTATTGAGAGTAGGAGATCGTGTATGGCTGTCCACCAGGAATATCCGTTTAAAAGTTCCCTGCATGAAATTTACTCCACAATTTATTGGTCCATACAAAATTCTACAAGTTATATACCCGGTATGTTTCAGATCACAACTCCCCAAAAACATTCGTATTTCTAACTCATTTCATATTTCATTACTCAAACCCGTCTTTATCAACCGCTTTTCTGCTCCTTCTTCGGCATCTCCTCCTATTCAACTTCAACAGGAGGAAGAATTTGAGATTAGACATATCCTTGATTCCAAAGTCACCAGAGGAGGTGTTCAATATTTAGTTCACTGGAAAGGATTCGGTCCTGAGGAACGCTCCTGGATGACATCAACGCGTCTACGCTTCTAAAGAAATTTTACACCAAGTTTCCCAGTAAACCCGGATCTAAGTGTTCTGTGTCCACCTTTAAAGGAGTGGGTACTGTCACTCGCCGGATCTCTGGTTCATTTGGACCTAGATCCAGGTCACTCACCTCTCTGCTGGCGTCCGTGCAGCACCGCAGCCGTCCACCATCTTGAGAATACTTCTGCGCATGTGCAGACCAGAAGGAACTTTAAAACCTTTCCTCACTTCATATTGGCTACCTGTCAGCCTTCCCCTATTTAAGGCACCTATGACCTCCTCCTACTTGTCTGTTCTTTGATCCTCACTTCGCTGTGGTAGCTGTGCTCTACTCTCCTGTGGTTCCTGTTCCTTGCAGCGTCTCAGCGTCTCCAGACCTCTCGCTGATTATCGCAGCACCTGCTATATCTCACCTGTTGGCCGGATACTTCACCGCCATGTCCGTGGTATACCTGCCTCTCGCTGATCATCGCAGCACCTGCTATATCTCACCTGCTAGCCGGATACTTCACTGCCACGTCCGTGGTATACCTGCCTCTCGCTAATCATCGCAGCACCTGCTATATCTCACCTGCTAGCCAGATACTTCACCGCCACGTTCGTGGTATACCTGCCTTTCGCTGATCATCGCAGCACCTGCCATATCTCACCTGCTGCCCGGATACTTCACTGCCACGTCCTTGGCAAGCCTGCCTCTCAATGATCATCGCAACACCCGCTACATCTTACCTGCTTGCCGGATACTTCACCGCCACCTCTGTGGTAAATCCCAGCCACCCGCTGAATATAACTACACCTCTTATTATCTCATCTACTGGCCGGATGATTATCGTCACCTCTGTGGTAAAACCCAGCCATCCGTTGAATATAACTACACTTCTTATTATCTCATCTATTGGCCGGATAATCATTGCCACCTCTGTGGTAAATCCCAGCCATCTGCTGAATATAATCCCAACTCTTATCATCTCATCTATTGGCTGGATACTCATCGCCACCTCTGTGGTAAATCCCAGCCATCCGCTGTTCATCATAGCATCTCCTGTATTATCTCTCCTATTGGCCAGATCTCTCTACGTCAGTGGTGTCTACCACCTGCCTGCCATCTGCACCTCTCCGCTGCTCTTAAGTTTTTATCTACATCCTCTGAGCGCCACATCACGTTCTATTGTCCTGATTGCCCAATCCTCCTATATCCCAGCTGTATTTCCGTTGCTCTGCTGCACTCTCTTGAGGACCGCGACCTGCGCAATGGTGCCGCTAAAACCCATACCCTCTTGCGGGGGTCCCTGGAGAGGACCAGTCACTGCATTAGACTCTGCGCCTCGAGTGTAGTGACAACTACTGGCAGAATTCTGGGTCGAGAACCTTAGTGACTGTGACAATATGTCGCAATCGGTTACAATTAGACATTACCAATGTGGGTTTACAGTGCATAGGCAGACTGTGAGAGATGGTAAGGATCTATCTTTGTAACACTTGGAGATACAATCTCCATGCCCAAAGCCTCACCCATGGCACCTTTGCGGTGTATATCTATCTTTTGTTGTAAATGCCCTGATGGTTATTCAATACGCAAGTTGTGTGGATATACAGCACCATAGGTAAAGAGTGGCGTGTTATATCAGCTTTTTTGTTCAAAAAATACTGAGGTTTTTCCAAGATATAAATACCCAATACCAAAACTAGCTTAAGGTCATTGTGCTGTACTATTTAGGCAATGGAGAGAAAATTCGGCAAAAAAGAGGGGAGACAAAGGAGAGAAAAATCAGCATGAAGGAGGGGAGACAAAGGAGAGAAAAATCAGCATGAAGGAGGGGAGATAAAGAGGAGAAAAACTTCATGAAATAGGGGAGACAAAGGGGAGAAAGTTCCAGCCATCACATTAGGGGTGAGTTAATTAAATGTTTGACCAAATATAGTAGATTTATTTTTAAGTTGACAATTTTGTATGGGCCGTGAATGATGTTATAAATATCCATATGGAACAAACAAAAAAAGTATTTATAGGGCTGCACTCAACTCTTTATGGGCAAAAGCAGCTACACTAAAAGGAATGCCTTCCTCTAATTCATACAAGTCAAATAAAGTATGCCCTCAATTGCCTATACAGACATAAGTTGTATAATGAAGTTGCCTGGAGTTTCTGGAGAACTGGTACTTTGTGTTTATTGTTCTGTACTGTTTTACCCTGTATAGTCTATTGTTCGTACTGTGTACGGCGCTGCGGAAACCTTGTGGCGCCTTACAAATAAACGATAATAATAATAATAATATTAAAGGGTGGATAACCAATGAACGCGTTGGGATACGCCCATATAGTGACATCACACAGAAAGTAGACACTTTGCGTTCCACCGTGGAACGCACGCTGCTTGCCGCTCGGTTCCACTTAGTTTCACTATCATCTCCCCGCTGTCGATAATCACCTGATAATCCAGCGTACAAGCATTTGGAAATATTCAATCACAGATGGTACACCTTGTCACTCGCTTCACTCCGGACCAGGTTACAGAGGACAATGAGTTTTAAGAACTTTACCCTAGTGGTCGCTCTCACCTTCCCCTTTCATTCCTCATCTCTCTGGTACCAGATGACTCATTCATTGTCATCTGAATTACTGAATTCATATGGAATCTGTGTATTTTGACTTAGTCCGTTTCAAGTTGTTGTTTTAATTAATTGTGTCTGTTTTAATTCATTATCAATCATCATATCAATCAGTTGTATTTTTCTTGTTGGTTGGTCATTTCATTCTGTATTTTCTGTATTCCTTTGGATTGTTCATTTAATTCTATACACACATTGTGTGTTGTTTTAGATATGATTAATTATTATTAAATATTTATCTTTTAAACATTTTTATTCATTTGTTATCCACCCTTTAATATTTTCATTATACAACTTATGTCTCTATAGGCAATTAAGCGCATACTTTATTTGACATATATCCAAATTGCCCTTGATAGAAAAAAGTTCCCCACCTCTGGTTTAGATGGTAGAACCAATGAGATCATCCCAGAGTATTATCTTTCCCCACCATACTGTGCCCCATTTGCTGAAACACTGTCTTACGTACGCCAAAAGGCGATGCATGCCTACTATCTTGCTTGTGTTAAAGGTAGCAGTACCTCCCTGGGAATATTTATACTTATAAAATAAGCCTTAAGGAAAGTTTACAGTCTGGGGATCACATACAGCTATTGTCTTCTTAATGGCTATATGGTAGACACATTTCAGAGGTCCAAGAAGTACCATTTAGGTAATGGGCTTTAGTCTCCAAATGCTCCAAGCACAGACCCTACCACATGTCCTGTAGATTTTGCACAGCATATATAGCCTTGGGATCGCAGGGATAATACATGTAAATTTTCTTCCTGGACCAAACCCCAAGTGGAAGCAACCTTTGCACATCCATTGATTTATAAGCTTAGTTCAAAGGAACTCAGCACCCATTTTATTAGGAATTGCAGCAGCTACTGCTACACTTTTGGGGCCTGCCACTCAGGCTATAGTGCAGCTAGGAAAGGGGATGCCCGATAGCTAGGAGGCCTCTCAGCCAAAACACATTGATTAGCATTGTTTGCACCTTTGGTACTTACAATGTGTAACATTTTAAGGTTCCTGACACGCCAAGTAATTAAAGGACATTTGAGAATGTATCCCTCTTTTGGCTTGTCCGATCATAGCTTGGGCAACCTTCTGTGCAGTGGATAGCTAGCGATTCAAAGGGGCTTGTCACATGTTCATTCCATGGGGAGGCAGCACATGGACTACATTTTAATTTGGCATATTTATGTTGTCCATCGTCATTATAATGGTTGTGACCCAAAACACTACTGCACCCATTCCATTAGATTTGGGCGGTTATTGCCGATGTGTGTCAAATGGTTCTTCATCGCAGCATTCAAACATTTAAGAGCTGGTAGCCCAATATCCCCTGGGAGGTGCCTTTTGGATTTGGGAACTAGTGGCACAGGCCAAGCAGAACACATAATCAGATTTACTAGCCTGATACAGAATAATCCAAAAAATACAACTGATAGGTACAGTTAGCAAGTCAAACACTAACCAAGCAGGTAGAGGCTACTGGATACATTTATGTGCATACATAAAGACTAAGATTTGCCCACTAGTTTTAACTAAACAGCTAAATGGAGTGACACCTCCGAATTGCCCCTTGTTTCTAGTGCATTGTCAGGATCTGCCTGCAGCCCTCTGCATTGCATGCTGCTTATTGGCAGCTCTTACTTCCAGGACCTTGGACTTGTAGTTTATTGTATTATCTGCAGTACCTCTATTCACCAGAGGTGCTGCTATTGTGCCTTCCTTTTCTTCACTAGGGGTTAAACTGTTGCACCAAGTACCTCCTGCAAGAGGGTGTTCCCTATTTATACCTGCCTCTCTCCCTCTCCTGTGCTGGCCATTGTTATATGTTGCTGTGCTGTTCCTTGCTTTGCTTCTGGTTCACCTGTCCCCAGGGAATTCTACAAATTACCTGTTCCCCTGTTCCTTTTATTTGCTTTCTGCATCTCCCTGCAGTCCCTGTTCTTTATCTACACCATCCGGTTTGTACCATACTGCATTTTCTGAAAACATATCTGCAATAAATATTGTGTATTTCACCAAATTCCGGGCTTCTTAGCTGTGATTTACTGCATTGAAATGTGACATGCATTTGGATAATTCACAACTGATAAGGTATCAATTAATTGTATTATTTAAAGGACACTAAAAATTTCAGATTGACCTGGCTATGTCTGCTGCCTTGGTGGGCTTATCAGTAGGCGCTTTCAAGACACTAGTTTGGTGGAAATCACCAGCATACAAGAAATATACTAGGCTGGATGCTTAATTTTCTTGCTCTAGTTTTTCTGATCTTCTCAAACTTCCTCACTACACACGGTAACCCAGACATTACCGTGGGTAAGATTCAAATTATCTGGTATGTCTAATTTGACACTAGTCTACACTACTACTCTAGTATCATCATCATCATTTATTTATATAGCGCCACTAATTCCGCAGCGCTGTACAGAGAACTCATTCACATCAGTCCCTGCCCCATTGGAGCTTACAGTCTAAATTCCCTAATATAGACACACACTTACACATATACATACAGACAGACAGGTAGAGACTAGGGTCAATTTTAATAGCAGCCAATTAACCTACCAGTAATTTTTTGGAGTGTGGGAGGAAACCGGAGCACCCGGAGGAAACCCACACAAACACAGGGAGAACATACAAACTCCACACAGATAAGGCCATGGTTGGGAATTGAACTCATGACCCCAGTGCTGCGAAGCACAAGTGCTAACCACTAGGCCACTGTGCTGGACTTTGTGGGCTCTGCCCGCAGGTCATGGTTCTCTGAGAGAGTACAAGAAGATAGCGGTTAGGAGAATGTAAGAATAGTTGATAATCTGCTGAGAGGTTCCACTGAACAGCAAGCTGAACACTAGAAGGTGATAGTCTGCGGTGAGGTCCACTGAACAGCAAACTGAGGTATCACTGGAGCAGCGAGCTGATCACAGGAAGTGATCGTCTGTAGAGAAGTTACCAATGAGCAGCAAACTGAACACTAGAAGGTGATTGTGGAATGGTCCACTGAACAGCAAACTGAGGTAACACTGGAGCAGCAAGCTGGACACAAGAGGTGATAGTCTGCAGAAAGGTTACTATTGAGCAGTAAGCTAAACATTAGAGGGTGATAGTCTGCAAAGAGGTCCACTGAGCAGCAGACTAAGGAAAATAAAGGTACTGCAGCAGGAGTACAGGGAGTTATGTCTGAATATATGCCAGGTTATTGACAGTGAGAACAGGCACCTGACTGCAGGGTCAGGTACCTTAAATATCCTGTGGACGGGAGGAAAGCCAATAGTGTTGGAGGGGAGTCCTGCGTGGAGCAGGTAAGTGTGCCGTACCGAAGGGCACTGAAGTGTGCCTATCGTGGGCCGGCATGTGACACTAGGGCTTTGCTGCTTGTTACTTTTTGAGGGGGCATGAAGGGATTTTTTCAGTTTTCTAACCTAGATCAAGGCATGATTAGTGTTGCGCGTCCAGGGTTTTTCGGGTTTTTCACCTTCATATGACTTACCACAGTAGTCACCTGCCTATCCTGGAGAACAATGATTACCCAGAATATCAGAAGGAATTTAGCCAAGAAACTCACCCGGTCAGTTAAAAGGGATATTAATACTCGGGGAGGTTTCGTATTTGACCACCTGTTGATACCTGTAGACCAAGTCCAGCTATTTTGTAAAGATGGGGTCCACCTCACTACATAGGGCTTAGGTAAATTTATAAAGCAGATTTATAGCAAAATCGGTTTTTATATTAGGTCAGGTGGCAATAAGCTGTCGGTCTCTTTAGGACACCAGCGGTGGTAGGAAGTTCACAGAGATTGGTGACTGATGCAGTGCTATCGCTGATTGGCCGCAGGTCACTGCCCCCTTTGAGGTAATGATGACTCTTGGTCCTTTGGTGTGGAGAATCCATTGACCTGCTTTGTGAGGGTATGTCATTGTGAGTCACTCTGACGCCAGATTTAGCACCAACAAGCAGTAAGGAATTAGTTCCCTGTGTTAAGGGGATTCAGTGTCGGTTCGCCATCCATGCTTGTTTCAGGTTATCAGTTGTTAGCTGTCGTGCAGTAAATTTTTTCCGCCACCAAATTTCAGTTATTAATAAATTGTGACCTATTTAGCCACTGTACAAAATCCCTGAAGGCCTGATTCATTACCAATCTTATCTTGTGTAGAAGTTGCGATGAGTATTTTAAGTTTAAACGGGGAGATAAGAAATTCACAATTCAACAAGGAGCGGAAAGTATAAAGACACGCCCATCTTAAGTCTCTTACGCAACTGAAATTAAGATGCAACGGATCTTAAGCAATTAGTTAAATCTTAAGATTCGCTTCTTAATTTCCGCTTCTTATTTAAAGATAAGAAAGTGTTACGTAATGGCAAATGTGGGAGGTGCGAAGAGTTTGTTTACAAATGTTAAAATACAATTGAAGTGTATTTATGCAGGACAGTTGTAACCTCATTATTCGTTTTAAAACTTATGGTTGTAGAACCTGGGACAAATTACTTTTTGAAGTGTTTTTAATGAGCTAAATCAACACACCTTCTTATTCACCTACATGAAAGAGTGTGTAATGTGTTTGTTTGTGTTTGAGTTGAACTGAGCGCAAGTGGATGCATATGCATCTAATTCGCTAGCATAAATAAATATGCATATAAATATTAAAAATAATATATGCAAAAAAATTGTATACTGAACGTTACAAAATGCGTAGTGTACTCTTCAATAATCGATACATAGGAGAGGACATACAACCTCCACACAGAGAAAGGGCGTGAGTCAGGAATCAAACTCATGACTCCATTGTTGGAAGGTGGATTGGTTAGCCACTAAGGCAACGTTCCTTTAGAAAAATAAATACAATCTATAGACTAGAGCGAGAAGCTTAACAATACAAGAAAAAAAAATCAAAACAGCCACTCTTCCTTATTACCCCCAAAAAAATGCCAGTTAAGGTCTGCATGGGTATCTTAGTGGTTAGCACTTCTGTCTCACAACACTGGCATAATGAGTTAAAATATCAAACATAGCCTTAGCATCTGTGTGCAGCTTGTCAGCCTGATTCATTAAGGAAGGGAACACAAGAGGAATTTTGGTGAAACCGGTGGCATGAGACGCAGCATTGCACCGAGTCACCGCCACTCTCTGCCCACTCTGCAGCTATGTCCTAGCCCTCACCATTACGACCAGGACGTCACTCTTCTGTCAATAGCACCGCGTTCCGGCGTGATCTAACAGCCAGGCGCATGCATAAGTTACTATAATACTGTTACTATTTATATATTTTATACATGTGGCCTTATGTTTGGGCATTCTTTGGGGCAGAATTAAGAGTGTATAGATACATTCTACAACTCCAGGGGGAGCTCTCTTATGAATTAAATTGGTTCATTTATATATTTATACATGTTTCTGGGTTATGTTATTACCTATGCCAGTTCTATAATAGTAATTAATTAACAGCCTCCTGAGGTTGATTGTCAGCCCTGTCCCTCCTCCTTTCTGATTGGTCCATCAAAGTATTTAATGCAGGGAGGGCTTAGCCTCCCTGCCGGTTATAGCATCCTGGGTGCTGCACGTGTGCTATCCTCCTTTTGCTCCTGAAGATATTAGATATCTGTGACCTGATTCCCTGTTGTGACCTCGGCCTGTTTTCTGGATCCTGCTTGAACTCCTGTGCCCCTTGACCTCTGCCTGTTTTCGGATATTCTTGTACGCTGCCTGCCCAGACCTTTTGCCTGTCCCTTGGTTATCCTGCTTGCAAGTCTCCCACGACCCTGACCTGTTCCTGACATCCTCCTCCAGCATTCCACTTACCTCCTGCGCTGTGGTTATTTGGATAAGCTTTTACTACTTCTGAGCTTAAGTTCTGGGGGCATCTGAGTACCTCCAAACAAGTATAGCTCTACGGGAAAGGCGGCTGCTAAAGGTGAAGACTTCTGTTAACCTGGTTCTAAAAACGTATCTAGTAATCGAAGCCCTAACAAACAGCAGATGATTTTAATTAGCAAGGGGTAGTATTAGGATAGTATTTAACACATAAGGAAAGGAACGTGGTTTTTTTCATGTAACACACAAACATTGGATAGCTTCATTTTTACTCTATCATTCAAATGTGATCTACTACACGCTCTACCATAGTGATAAATCTGTCCTCATATTTTAGATGTATCTCCCCCTCAAATGCAACTTTGTTAGGGCAAGGTGCATTTTTGATTTATTACAATGTTTTACTTTCAAAAAGAATTCTGGTCACAGGTCACATTCACATTATTATGTGCATGCTGACATCTATTACTATGAATGTCCTAAGACTCAGAGTGGGGTGACTTGATTTTGAGGGGACTTTCTTGGAGTAAAATGCTTCATTGTCTTAAAATTTTGCTTTTTCTCCATCTCAGGCTTGTATGTGTTATGTTATGCACTCGGCTTTACCAAAAATCAATGCAGACCACAGTGGAGCAGCTCTGTGGTTTAGTCACTCGCACTACTGCCTTACAGCACTGGGTCATGAGTTCAATTCCCAACCAGGCCCTTATCTGTGTTGACTTTGACTTTGTATGTTCTCTTTCATGTTTGTGTGGGTTTACTCTGACATTCTAAGTTGATGTATGCTATGCTCTATTTCTAATTTTAATCTGACCTCAAATTTAGCATTTACCTCCCCCTTCAATGCAAGATGGTTTTGAAAAGGTGTTAATTTCATTTGCTATTTGGCATATACCTTCCTTAATGATTCAGACCCCCAGGGCACCTTATGTGTATGATATTACTACGAATGATCTACCTTTTAGAGGGGGAGTGTGTTGTTGGTTGAGGGCACCGGTTATTTCTTGTGAAATGCAATTAGCTACTGGCAATCTTTTTTTCATCATCTTTTATGTTATGTCCCCATCTTCTAAAGAAAAACACTGCAGCCAACACTGAGTCTGCACAGTGGTTTAGTGTGTAGCACCTCTGCCTTTCAGTGCTGGTATCATGAGTTTGTTTCCTGCCCATTGCCTTATCTGTGTTGAGTTAGTGTTCTCCCCATGTTAGTCTGGCTTTCCTTGCAAAATCCAAAGACTTACTAGTAGCTTCATTTGCTGCTAGCAAATTGACCCGAGTCTGTCTGTGTTATGGCTTTTACATTGTAAGCTCTTTTGAGACAGATTGCCCTCTCTGTACAGTGAGGCAGAATTAGTAGTGCTATATAAATGTGGAAATGATGATGTAGTAGTAACAAAACAATTGACCTTAAATGTTAAATTGTATTATTGAAATCTCCATTCTTTATTGGCCTAATACCCACATGTTGTGCAATTGTAATACATTAATAAAGACACCCATGCCAATGAATGTGTTTGATTACAATATATTAAAACCAAAATATTAACAAAAAAAACAAATATAGTTTTGTAAAAAAAAAAAAATTAGCCATGAAGCTCATGCAATAATTTAACTCTTTTAATTTTTTTTTTCATATTTGGCAATCTTGCCCGAATAGCACCTGATGCGCGTCGAGATATACCCCAACGAAGGTGGCTGGCGCGCCCTTATGGAGGTGTATTTGGGAGATGGAAAAAAAATTAATACATGCCTACCGAATGTTGAAAACACATATGAGTTAGCAGAGACAAATACTATTACATAAGTTTCAGCTAACAGCAATGTCTAATGAGATGCTAAATACATTTGGAGCAAGAAGCCTTAGGCTTTTTGATTGCAGATTTATATATCTACACATTTTTGTTGTGGCCAGGGATTGGTTGGGGGGGGTTCAGAGTGTATTCTAAAAAACACTTCGTAGGGCCATCATGATGGAAATCTGTGACATTTATAAGTATGTCTACTTTAACTGACCATGTGTGAAATCAGGGATTTATTACTAGTACAATGGACGTTAAAATGTGAGAAAATAATTCAAAGGCTTTAATGTCAATACTTACAATCTACCCAGGCCTCCACCTCATTGGCTGACCTTAGCCATCTCATCTTCCTCCACAACTACCATGTCTTCCTCCTCCTCTGCCTCCACCACTGCCATGACCTCCTCCTCCTCCTGAGGCTCCACCACTGCCTCCACCTCCTCCTCCTCCTGAGGCTCCACCACTGCCTCCACTTCCTCCTCTTCCTCCTGAGGCTCCACCACTGCCTCCACTTCCTCCTTCTCCTCCTCCTGAGGCTCCACCACTGCATCCACCTCTTCCTCCTCCACCTCTCGTCTGGCACGATGTCTACGGACTGTTAGAATAAATATAACATAAGTGTATTGATCAAAGATCAACCTGGTTAACAATTATATAGATGTATTCCGATAATAATGTGATCAGACATTGGGAAACATTTATTTTGCACCACAGATAAAGATAATTTTTAACAAAAGAATATAAACATGACAGACACACACCACTTTCACATGTACTGTAACAATAATTGTTTTAGGCTTAGGGATGCTGAAATCTCAGTTTTAGTGTCTAATTTTTCTTTAGATCTTTTTTTTTGGCCAGCATAATTATTTTAACCAGATAATTACTGACTGATTAATCCAAAACATGGCTTATTGGTCTGGAGTTTGGGCCTTCATCATTAAGAAAAGTAAAAGTTCCACCATAAAATTATGATACAGGGGCCTAAGTATGTGGCATTGGAGGGGGAGCTACAGTTCTAATCTGGAGACAGATTTATATTTGGGATATGACACCTCCTTGGCAAACTTTGAAACTAAAGTTTGCAACTATTCGTAAAAAAAAGCAAGTGTTTGTATTACAGTATTTTATCTGATTAATAGAGAACTCACATCTTACTATCTCCTCCCTGAGCTCCGCCAAAAGCTGGGGCTGGCGACGGCATAGGTCTAACTATTGTGAGCCGGCAATTAAAATGCGACCCGATGTAGCGACGCACCCTCTGGTACACACGCAATTTGAGTTAATTGGGGGTGTGCTGACAAGAGGGCATGCTATACATGCCCTTGGTCAGCACACTTAGCTCTCTCCTTGCCATCGTTGAAGACCTCATGTTGTATTTCTACTCAATCTACTCTCTAATACTTTGCTCTCTAATTGGTTCTCTGAGCACGTGTGGGCAAGCTCACATCACATGCGGATCTTTTCTACACCTGTGTGTAAAATGGCTGCCTGTCATTCAGCCATCATATCCTAGCAAATGGGGGGTAAAGACGGAGTGATGAAATGAGTACTCCGTGCTTAGCAATTAGGATGAGACATGTACACCTGGACTCGCAATTAAATCTGTATTTAAAGGCACCTATGCTCTTCCTTCACTCCTGCACTTTTTCGAATGTTTGGTGGCAGGGACTATATGGCATATGACTTTGTGTCTTCAAAACCATTCTAACAGTGAGTACTAATTGATATGTCTCAATATTACATAGTTGGTTAGTAATAGGAACATAACTTGTTAGACATAAAGCAATGTTAGTGTGTTTGTAACTTTGCAATAGTCTTCTTTTGCTCTATATGCAGGTGAAAAGTGTCACATTCATAGCAACACTCTGCTAATGGGTTTATATCACAAAACCCAGGAGTAAGCAGACTATAGCATTGCTGGTTTGAATCTTTGAAATGTATATAGTGACTAACTTTTCTGACAAAAAAACATGTATGTACAATATTGTCTTTATTATCAATAATCCTTATGCCTCTCTTTGCCCTCTCCTTAGATTTTTGGACAAATTATATATTTTGGTTTTGTGTGCTCAGCGACCCGATTTGTATATTGTTGAGTACTCTGTGCTTTAAACAATGCAGATTAGTTAGTTATAGGAATGGATACTGTCCGCTTGTCTTTCATTATTCTGGTCCTCAGAAGGGGGGTGAGGGCCATTACAGATGTATGAGAAGTGTATACAGCTATTCGCAATTACAGACACCTGTATCTATTATGTTAGGAAACTTTCTTGCATCAAGTTTTTTACTGATGCTGTATAGGTTAGTCACTCCTTTCCTATTTTGTGATGTTGCATTTGGCAATATATAAGTTTTGTTTATTAAAACAATCTGGGGCTGATTACAATGTAATTTAGTTTAAAATGTGTTTTTGAAGTGCTTGTAAAAAGGTGATTCTCTGACTTAAACTAAGCCACTTTTTAACATGTTTTAACCGTTAGCGGAGTACAATTATAATGCACAAACCTTGATATACTAATATGCAGGTACTTCAAACTATGTAGAGGCCGGAGGAGTGTATTGTTTAGCTTAAGCATGCAATCAATTAGATTTGGGGGGCGGGTGAAATAATTAAAATATTATACATTTATGGGTGATTTGTCATTTTTTTTCCAACATCTTTACATTAGTACAAGTACAGCACATAGAGAAAGAGCAAGGCGCCAGCCAAATTTCTCAGACAGAGAAATAGAAATTTCAGTTGATCTGACTATTGACAAATTATATTCAGTGACAAGATGCCTGACAAATTCTGAGAAATTGAGTCACTGGGAGGAAAATAACTGCAGAAGTTAATGCCATTGCTCCATGTCGGAGGATTCCCAACGAAGTACAGAAACAGTAATATCAATGAGTTTTCCAAACCATTAATTAATTTTTGTTTAGTGTAAACATAGTACAAGTCTGACCACTGTTACCTTGACACATATTTTGTCAGTGTAAGTCATTGGTATTTTAAGGCCAGATTTGTACCTAGGAAATGTCCATTGTGGTATCAAAGTGTAGTCATACAAGATTACATGTTACTTTCTTACAATTATCCCCCCAGGATAAGGCACACACATTTAGCAGTGTGTGAGTCTCATTTATGTGTGTAAATTGAAAGTTACACTATTATGTTCCATGTTTTTTTTTTTAAAAAAGCATTTTCAAACTAATATATTTTTCACATTTGTAGATCTGGGCTGACTATAAACAGTAGCTAAAAAAAAAAAAGTCAAGGAAGGAGCGGGTGATGGGCCACCACAGAAAATGCTGTTTACACCAATTGAGGAGCGAGCAAGCGTGACCATTTTGGGGGAGTCTCTGGTTGGGGTGGGCCAAAGTGATCCCGGCAGCGACCCACCCCTAACACGGCCGTTATCTCCCCTAGGTACATTTTGACTATATACTATTTGTTTCTGTTAATGTTTCTGTTGTGTTTAGGAACATGTGGCAATTTTATCATTATGCACATCATACTGACTCTAATTTAAACACTGATTCTCAAATGTGTAGATTTTTTGGTCAAAATGTTACCCTAAACATAAACAAGCCTCTTTCATAATTACAAAACAACATATACTTACTTTACTGGATGTTAGGTTGGAATACCAATGCATGTTTGTTGCTACATTCCCTAGAATCAGAATCATCTTAATGGATACATCACTAATGACATTAATTCAAATATTTAATTGTTGGAATTTAAACCTAAACATCTGCTTTGTTTTTATTTTTGCATAGCGGGAGGAGGAGGATAGTCATGGTTCACACAATGACATACAACAAGTGGTGGCGGATGCCTGTGATGTTGAGTCCCATTGGAGGGAGCATGTACGACCCTCGAGGCAGCAGACACTTGCACACATAAACCAACACTTTAAATCTGCCACTCTGTCAATTGAATCTCACGTTTGTAATGTGTCCAAAACCCTCACCCGTATAGAGCAGAAATTTGACGAACACATGTCCACTTTATATTCAACCCTCACAAATCTGTGCACCCTCTTGTCCCAAATCTTAATGAAACAGCAAACTTCACAATGCCCTCCACTAAATGTCACTCCTTCACCTACCCCAGACCCTCAGCTCACTAATCCTAATATTTCACCCCTTTTTATTTCTCTGCCTCCTTCCCCTTCTCATCCTCCTGGCCCTTCTCATCCTCCTGACTCTTCTCATCTTCCCGCACACCCCTCGGAACACCCTGCCTATCCCACTGCCTAGCCCCCCTGCCTACCCTCTTTCCCCTTCGTCACGTTGTCGGTCACACCCTGCTGACCAAGAGAGCTCTAATGCTTCCTCCGAGCCATCAACATTATGGGTGACTCAAAGTCTAAGCCATTTAGCCACCACAAAAGTGCTAAAAAACAGAAAAAAAAAAAAATATTTTTTTTTATTGGTTTGTGTTGTGAAATTTCTATTTTGTATTAATTTTCTTGGAGTCTAATGATTCAAAAATTAGACGTAAAATTTAAAATGTTGTCTTGTATAATGACTAAATGTTATGCATGAATGAAAAATGTAAGCATATTGTTGTTTGTGAGTACACTGTTAAATCAGTACACTGAGTCAACATAACTAAAAACACTAACATCTGAACACCAAAATTACAGTTTGCTATACAAATGGACCAGCAATGTGTTTGCTAAGTCAAAATCAATTGATGATTATTTTCAAATTGTTGTTGAGTGTAAACAAATAGATACAGAAGCATCTCCCCACCCGAAAACACACACGAAATAAAAATTCCAGCAAAATCCAAGGTACATTCTAATTGCAAATCACTAAGTTAGAGCCCTAAAATTGTTTGAGGCACAGGGTCAATTGTGTACCGTAAGAGTACACTGGAACTTTGAAAAGTGAGAAGCATGGATGCTTAATTGTGGCATTTCTTTAAAACAAAGATACATTTAGAGCTGTCTGTTCCTTATTGCGGGGTCCATAAATGTGTGTACCTCTTAATGTAGAACAAGCAAAGGTTTTATTGACCTGGGGTCTGTGTTGTATGTACATGTTTTTTTTGTGCCCTTATGTGGCTAATTAAGAGAATAAATGATTGATTATGCAGTTTAGGCAAAACATGTTGCATTGGAGTGAGCTTTAACTTTACAATGTGTGGGGCAAGTGCTTAAAACATTACGTGAATTGTGAAAAAACAGACATAAAACAAAATAGAGTACTCATTTGCACCACTTGCAAATTGCATGGTTTGTTTTTTGAAATTGCCTGTAGCATATTTTTAAATAAAAAAAAGCCTTAGGTAATCCAGGGAAGATTTTGAGTATGGTTAGGTCTTGACCTAGTATAACTGAACATATCTTAGTTTGGTGGTTTGGTTGGGCTAAGTGAATATATTATTAAAATGCATAGCGGGGAAGTTCTCCCCAAATAACACACCCTGTGACATAACCTTTACCAAACCAATAAGGACACTGACACCAAATTAAAGTTGGAATGAATAACGGTATTTATTAATATTTAAACTAATAGGACTGTAAGGCGGACGAGAGCAGGGCAGTCAGAAACGCAAAACCAATAAAGGTGGAAAGGTCAGACCATAGTACCACCAACCCAGGATCATACCTTATCTATTGGCCGGTGCTAAGATCAAGTCCAACGGCAAGACTACGCCCCCTATTAACTCCGCCAGTATAAACCATACAAAACTGGCCCAATGGTCCTCCTAATATACGGACCAACCATGGTATGACACCATAACCACAGAGGGGTAGTGACCTATGACAAGATCACCCGAGCACCATATGCACAGTTAGACTGCACTGCTCTCATACTCTAACCAACCACAACTCCAAAGATATCCATGAAATTGCAGGGAGGGCGGGAGGAATCCGGAAGCAGGTAGAACTATATCCTCTGTGCACTGACTTATAACTGTGTATAAGTCCCAACCCCTTCCTGCTCCCATTGGCTGAAAATCCAGGAATCTACAGATCATAGGTTCTTTGGCAAGTCACTCACCCGCATGATTTTAACTGCGTTTAGTCTAATGGACACACTTCTCTTTGTTTGCTTATTTTGTTTGAAATAGCTTATTTTAGTCAACCTTGCTTCGTGACATGGTTGTGCAAAGTTTCACATTGTCAGATTGGTAGTGCTTTCCTTAAACATTAACACTGTATATTCTGGCTGGTAAAATCCTTTCCACTCTAAGCTATAAAATATTAAAGTCATTTTATCGTTTTCCAATAAGCATTGTCTAAGCGATTTCTTGTGGTTCCAAATCACAAACAATTTATTTAGCAAAAGCAAAAGTTTTAGCAGTTCAATGCATAATTATAATACAGTACAATACAGCCAATACCAAATACATACATACATATGCCACGCCCGCTACGCTCCGCTGGTACCAGCTACAGTACTTCAGTCCAGAAGACTGTGGTCAGAGATGACTGTTTTAGCTGGTCCCAGCAGGGCTGTGTATATACACTCAGTGATACAGAGAAAACAATACAGATGATGTGGCTTGCTTCTATAGGTCCAGGCTTCAGGAGGGTCCAGTGTAATGCAGGTCATAGGCCAGTTCAAACAACCCACTCCAAAGGTGGGGGTCAACATTTCAAGGGTGGGGGATTGCTCTTCAGATGATGACTCCGATTTTCCCGCCCAGAATTCAGTTTAAACTAGTCTATTTACATAACACAGACAGTATTATTTTAAACATTTATTCCCTAACATCGCTAACTAGAGAATGCAATGTGCGATCCCTTCGATGAATGAACAAGACAATTGCAGATAAATAGTGGATTAAAATGATACTAAACATGACCTATTTCCTGTAACCTGAAACTTAAATATCACTAAAGTGTACATGTAACCTTAATATATATATATATATATATATATATATATATATATATATATATATATATATATATATATATATATATATAAACCAAATACCATCTGCTCATAAACGACTGTGGACTGGAACCATTATGAATATGAAATATATAAATAAAATGAATGTGAGAGTGTGAGTGTATGCGTGCATATTTTTTGGTGCGATCGCACCATGCCATGTGTTACGTGGCGTAGTGATCGCAATCGCACGGTAAAACAATATTAACCAATATACTTTCATTCATCTTATTATATGACTTTGACAGCACCACCCTTTGATAGTACAAAAAACTGTCACCTTAAAGATTTTATATGCAGGATCCCAGTACCACTTTTCATTGTTCTCTAATGTAAGTCCCCCTTGGTGTATGACCACGCTGTCTGTAGATCCCAGACAGGTTACAGATTACAGGTTGTTATGAGAGAGTCATAATCCTAGAAACAATTTTAGGTTTACTATAGACCATATACCTCTGTAGCTTGGAGATAACCTTTTGTATGCCCTTCAAGGGTGCAATAGAACATGTATCAACAATATAGAATATCCTAGAATTCTTTTTTTTATGCCTAACAGGTTCATCTGTCCAACGTATGTCTTTAAGCTCAGACAACATTTAAACACAGCATGTTCACCAATAACATCATCAACCTGATTTAAAATATACATTCCAATAATATCAACATTTCTTTTCTTCAACACTGGTGGGGCAGGCTATTGTCTGTTCATTCTTCTCAGTCTCACAATACTCAAGTTTCTTTGTAGGTGAAGCAGTGAAGGCTTGCCAAATATTGGGAGACTCCAAACTAAGGGACCTAGTTGTCTTACCTTTCCTCTAGTGACCTCCCACCCCATAATTCAGGTACCTCAGGAATATTTAGTGGAAAGAGAATTAGTCCTACTTGATATAATCTGTGAGGCACTTGAGAGCACACCCAGAACTGTTTGGTCTACAACCTTACCCACCCAAGAATGATAATCATTCTTAAGGATGCCAGCTCAAGTCCGAATATTACTGGACTGGCATCGCTGGACATAACTCTCTTCAACTATGGGGTCAACGTACTTACAGACGTCATACTCCTCAGACAATAGCCCCTTGCACTTTCTCCAAGCTCCAAGGATTCCAAATATTCCTTTTTACCCCTGAAATGAATAGAGTGTTTGGCTTGACCGATTGTACTACCAACTTCTCCTCCATCCCCAACTTCTCAATATCACTACCTGAACCAGCCTCTGTCACTTGTTCACAATTGAAATAGTTGACTGTCCTGAAAACAGAATGAGATGAGAGAAACACAGAACAGTAAAAACTACTACTTCATGCTGGACAACTGTCTTTGCAAAGTCCTTGGCTCAGGTTTTGCTAACTGCAATTGAGGTCTCCCAGAACAGATTCAAGAGTGTAATTGGAACCTTCTCTGGGTGTTAGCTCCAATGCAGTGGACGGAATGGGTACCGTTGTCTCTCTGCTTCCACAACTTTCTCTCCCTGTCCAACATCCTGACAGTTAGTGTAACACCTCAGGAGGTTGCTGTTTCACTATTTGCTTTACCTCTCAAGGTCTAGAACAGTCTCTGCGTTACAAACTCATTACAAGAAAAAGTCAAACACATTTCAAAAGACAACAGGTTAAGAGACAGTTTAGGAGTGATTTTGATAATGGGGAGGACTAATGGCTAAAGCTACCAGCCACTCCAATCAAGTTCCAACCTTCATTCTATTCAATTCATTCTAGCTAGTACAGTTACTTTATTTTCCCACTGGTTTGTGGCTAATCAAAAGTATGTAACTCACCATTACTGCTCATACATTATACATTTATTACCAATAACATGAATACCCCTATCACCTTTTATAACTCTAGGGATATCACATTGAATAAAAAACACCCTGAGAAAATCCATCTGTAGGAGGGGTATGGGATGGCTCTATTGGTATCATCTTCCTGACACTCTCTCAATCAAGACAGGACATTACCTTCCTACTAGCTTGAGAAGAAACATCTGGTGCACCCCAATATACTCTTACCAGCTTACACATACCTTCTGTACCCAGCTGAGCCAGACCATGTGCTGCCTCCGCTGGGTCTGAAAGATACACTCTGGGAGCTACTGATCTACCTTGTCCATCTCTCCAGGGTCCAAAAGACTCCTGACCACCTCCCTTCACCTTCCAGACTGTTTATTCTTCAGGTAACACAAATCTCATATATTAACTAATTTGTGTGTGCATGTGTGTGTGTGTGTGTGTGTGTGTATGTATGTGTGTGTGTGTGTGTGTGTGTGTACACAGTTTAAAACCATACAATGAAAAACAAAACATAGATTTGTCAGCTGTCACATAAAACCCTGATGTCTATTTTACAGCCATGTCCGCCCTGGTGTGACAGTCATGTACAGCCGTGTGTAAGTGTGGACTTTACTAAAAGCTACTTCAGTTGGTAACTGTGTCACTGTCTCAAGTCCTCTATATAATGTCCTACTTTATGTACTGGCATTGCTATAAAAAGTTCTTCAGTCGCCTCAACATTGCCCCCTAGACTACAAAAATGTTGAAGACCTATGTATATCAATTGATTTTTCCTCTGCCAACTAACATGCCATTTTCAATCCCACACGTTCAGCTACTTGGCTAAGTGAAAAGGGCAAAAGGGTCTATCTCTATAAAACTTTCTTCAAATATAACAGTATCTAGTACATGTCTATCTAACAGTGAAAAATTATAAAACATGAAAATTTTACATTTTCTTGGGTTTCACTTATGTCAGGTCTTGTGGCAAAAATCCTACTCCAATGTTCTACACAGAGATGCATATCTGTATGTCTAACCTCCAGTGATCCCTTTGTGCATATATATAAAGGCACACTTTGCACAGGAGACAAAAAGGCAGATATGCAATCTATAAAACATGAATCATATTTCCACAACAAAAACCTTTCTGCTTAAAATCAGCAGCTTCTATACACATAAAAACAAACTCCTAGCTGCTTCTGTGACTTATGTCAATCTAGTGTGTGTATCCCTCACTCCGTCTGATGTCACAAACGTCTTAGCCCCATGAATGAGACCATGTGTATGTGTTTCGTATCTTCTTTACAAGAAAAAAAGTGAGATAGCAACAAGGGAAGTAAAGACTGTGAAATAGAAAAGCAAAGAAATGATAAGAATACAAGGATTTTGTCACGAGCCGCAGCGGTACGCCGCATCCTGGCGTGATCTAGCAGCTGGGCACGTGCTCTAGTTTCTATGCTCTGTTTTTATTCTTTGGGATTATCCTTGTGGCATAGATGTATGAGGGTGTAGGGACATGCTCCAACTTCAGGGGGAGCTCTCATATGATTTAAACTGGTTCATTTATATTTTTATACATGCTTCCTGGTTTATGTTATTACCTATGCCAGTTCTAGCTAGTAATTAATTAGCAGCCTCCTGAGGCTGATTGTAAGCCCTTTTCTCCTCTGTCTTCATTGGCTTTTGGTACTATTTAAGGCAGTGAGGTCTGAGCCTCACTGCCAGTTATAGTATTCAGTTCCCTGTCTGCTAACCTGCTCCTGTGCTGTTTGGTGTATACCTTCTGGATTGAACTTCTGTGTATGACCCCTGCCTGTACCTTGGACCTTGCCTGCTTCCCTGCAACCCTGATTTGCTTGCCTCTACCTTGAACTCCGCTGTATTGCCTGTGACCCTGACCTTTGGCGTGTTACCTGATTATTCTGCTTGCTAGTGACCTCTGACCGCTGCTTTCGTCTGACCATCCGCTGCCATCTACCCTGCCTCCTGGCCTGCCTCTACGGTTTTGTATTACAAACTTACACTGCATCTGAAGTTAAGTCCTGGGGCATCTGAGTACCAGTGAGTATATAAAGCTCTATGGGAAAGGCGGCTGCTAAAGGTGAAGACCTCCGCCAACTAGTTCTGTGAGTTTGTGAACAGACCGTCAGCGTAACAGATTTGAAAACAAACCGAAAAGCAGAAAAGGAGGTTTTACAGCAAACATGACAGCTGGATTGGACACTATGGGAAAAATGGCTTTACTTATTCCACTACTCCCCTTAGCTATTCACTAAACTATGAACCTCCCCATACTTAACTGGGGGGTCTTACGTGTCACCCGTCCAATCCAGTGTCGTCCGTCGCTAGCTCATAGGGAACTCAATATCACCATCACTATATACGTTTGAAACAGGCTTCCTGTCTTATAATAGAAGTGCAAAATTAACCCTTAGTGACTCATATTTTGTATCTCACATGTGTTTCTACCTGAAATACATAAACAATATTTAGACCAAAGTATGTACATACTTAATTTTTAATAATGACTCTCAGCCAAATAAATTATCATGAGCCACTGCAACCTAAAACAAGGAGTGTTACAATGACCCATTGTTAATTTGTCTTTCAAGAGAAATTGTTTACACTTCTCTATCCAACCCCTTAATCACTAAGCATATATTTCTTTTGTTTGTCCTTATCTATGAAGAGAGAACAACAAGATATTTATTTTCAAACAACAAAGAAAACAAACATTTTCATTCGTTACCATTGGCCAGCGATCAGGAAAACAAACACAAGAAAACATAAACAAACAAGCACTAACAACAAAATATACCTTTAAATCAGTTTCTTTCTAAACCTGCACACTGATACTTACCACAGATTAACATTTACCCCGCCTGGTTGTAGGACTACAGGTATGACCTGACCTCTAGAGTTGGCTATAGTTCTCCCTCAAAGCATTTGCTGCTATGAGGTGTGCAGGCAACTGTTGAGAAACCTCTGGGACTTGTGTGCGCCTTCTCTGTGGGTGTCTATGTGATTCCCTCTTAGGTGGCCCAACTCTCTTTGCTTCCGCTCTTATCATTGTACAGTCCTTTGCGTGGTGTCCTGTTTTAGTGCATCTAAAACACTTCCTCAACTCATGTTGTTTTTGTTCCTTAAACCAGGTGTTATTATACTATAGTCGTTTGTGCAGTCCCTCTAGTGCTTAGATACTTACCATCATTAACCTATTACTTAGTGTCTCTTTCTGTTTATTTGTATTTTTATCATGTTCTATAGCTGACTCCCTGAGAGCATCTACAGTGATTCCTCTCCAGTTCGGTAATGAAATTTGCACCCTAATTTTCAAATTTTCCCTGAGGCCATCCATTAAGACTGAAACAGCTACCTTTCTGTAGTGTACGTCATCCTTTATGTCTGATAACCCAGTGCATTTGGTCATCACTATCAGAGCTCTAGAAAAATAGTCTACTGCATTTTCACTATCCTGTTGTTTGATAGTGAAAATTTTACTCCAGTCCACTACCACAGGAAAGTATATGGCCAACTAAGAGATTATGCGTTTAATATTTTCCTGATTATCATCATCTGTTAAGGATTTCTCTTTCTCCAACATACAATCTTTTATAAACTTTTGTATATCAGTATCGAGAGGAAGACAGGCCCAAAACACCACTCGCCAGTCTTTATTAGTTGGCTCATGTGCATTACCTAAACCTCTAACAAATTTCTGACACTTGGCTAAATCTTTCCTAGGATCTGGGAAATCAGACATAATTGACTGCAGTTCAGATCTAGTCCATGGACAATGCCTTTCTGCATGTCTTATGGGAACTACACCATCTTTGTCTGCCTTCCCATTGGGAACTGTTATTGTGCGGACAGGATGTAAACCTACCAAGTCACTACATTCTGAACTAGTTGCTGGAATTGCTGTTGCAGTATAATGGATGTCCCCCCTTCTATTAATATCTACATTATTCTCACCAATTTCAGCCGCTGCCCCTGCTGGTTGAACCGTTCATTTTCCTTGTCTGTGTAATGCTTCCTGCATGTTACTGGCATGGGCAATGGTTGAAATGACGGTGGGTACATTTTCTTCTTCTGAAACATTACTCTCATCATTACTTAATACATCATACAAATTACTCATTCCATTTTTAACATTTGTCGTACCAGCTGTACTTACCACCCCAACCGCATTTGGCGGCGAGGGCGCGCGCGCGCTCAGTTCTCCACATTTCTCAATGCTCACTTCCGCTGTGTGCGCGCTTTGCGCCACGCCTACTTCTGCTGTGCACGCGCTCCCTTGCCATGTGTACCCTTCTTGATGCCACAATTTTAAACAGTCATCATGTTCAATTCTCGTTTTTGTTGATTTAATGAACCGCACTTTATCTCTAACATTACACCTCTGATTCGAAACTACCAATGTTTGGAAAAGGTCTCTCAAAATCCTTGGTCATTTTGACCCATTTGTTGCAATACGGCTTTGCGTACGCACCATATTTCTTAAACATAAGAAACCTTGCCGAACCAAACATTTGTTTAGAAACATGTTTTCACCGTATACCTTGTATACTACTTATTCAAATCATATACTTCTTCAATACACCATATACTACTCACTATACCGTATACTGCTAAAAACCACACCGTATACTACTCACAATACCGTATACTACTGAAAACCACACTGTATACTACTCACAATACCGTATACTACTGAAAACCACACCGTATACTACTTAAAATACTGTATACTACTTAAAATACTGTTCTCTTTTCAAACATAATCTTGGTTGTCCAGTCCACCTCGTGAGGCAGCAACCGATATCCCTTTCATTTTTCAACAGTAAATACAAAGGTCTCTTTAACTGTTCTCGTTTCAAACAGAGCATACTAGAGAATACACAGGCCTCTTTAACTGTTCTCCTTTCAAACAGAGCCTACTAGAGAATACACCCATGTACGATTTCACAGGCTACGTCCACTCACCTCCTAACACAGAAATATCAACGTGAACCACAGGAATATCAGCTCCTCGATACCCTGCCTCTTCAACAAATCTGCTGAATATATTAAAATCAATTTTCCAGACAATAGTAATAACGTTTCAGAGGCTTTAGCAAGTCATTATACTATACATATAACAAGCTATCAAAAATGACTGTTTAAACACGTGTCAACAACACCGGAAGTACACATACACAATGCAGGAAGTACACATACGCTATGCAATGCAATACATTTAAAACGCAAAACGACAAGAAAAAGTAACAGTTTTCTTTTCTTGTCCCTAGATTCAAGTTATTGCTCCTTTAGATTATGCAACAACGGACATTCGGTTTCACAACACAGAATGAACAACAGGTTTTGAACACATTGCGTCCTTTCCCGTATGTGATGTGTCTTCCACCCTTTGTTGAGGAACCGAAATCTGTTTGCATTGCATATAGTAACCACCAACTACGAGCCTCCAAATTATGAAAGTAATTTTATCATTTTCCAATAAGCATTGTCTAAGCGATTTCTTGTGGTTCCTAATCACAAACAATTTATTTAGCAAAAGCAAAAGTTTTAGCAGTTCAATACATAATTATAATACAGTACAATACAGCTGATACCAAATACATACATACATATGCCACACCCGCTGTGCTCCGCTGGTACCAGCTACAGTACTTCAGTCCAGAAGACTGTGGTCAGAGATGACTGTTTTAGCTGGTCCCAGCAGGGCTGTGTCTATACATTCAGTGATACAGAGAAAACAATACAGATTGTGTAGGCTTCAGGAGGGTCCAGTGTAATGCAGGTCATAGGCCAGTTCAAACAACCCCCTCCAAAGGTGGGGGTCAACATTCCAAGGGTCGGGGATCTGCTCTCCAGATGATGACTCCGATTTTCCCACCCAGAATCTAGTTTAAACTAGTCTATTTACATAACACAGACAGTATCATTTTAAAAATTTATTCCCTAACATCGCTAACTAGAGTATGCAATGTGCGATCTCTTCGGCGACTGAACCAGACAACTGCAGATAAATAGGGGATTAAAATGATATTAAACATGACCTATTTCCTGTAACCTGAACTTCAAATATCACTAAAGTGTACATATAACCTTAATATATATATAACTATAAACCAAATACCATCTGCTCATAAAGGACTGTGGACTGGAACCATTATGAATATGAAATATATAAATAAAATGAATGTGAGAGTGTGAGTGTATGCGTGCATATTTTATTGTGCGATCGCGCCATGTCACGTGTTATGTGGCGTACTGATCGCAATCGCACAGTAAAACAATATTAACCAATATTCTTTTATTCATCCAATTATACGACTCCGACAAAAATAAACAAAGACATACAAGGTATACCCAATACAAGCATATCAGACAATATTGGCCATTAACCATGTGGATAATTATATCTAATAATAATTTATTACGTGTAAGAGACAAAGTGCAGTTTGGTTGTGATTTCATGTGGTTTACCATGACAATATTCACCAAAATGCTAAGGTTAGCTGTAACACAGACTTTTTATCACCAAAATACAGTTAAACATATGACTGGTGTGTGCAAGTGGTGACAGATAATGTATCTACCGCCATCATTTAGTATGTCTTGAAGTGTTTATATATGTGTGGCATGAATGGAACATTGCCTGAGCGTGCATAATTCAGTATTGCAGATGTTGATAAATTGACAATTAATGTATAAAGCAGGTGAAATTGAAAAATGGTGGATAGTGTCAGTGCTTTACTGGTGGACCCAACTGGACTGTGAGCAAATCTGGGTTTAAGGAATTGAGCAGAGGATGGTCCTCCATATGACACCAAGGTTTGGGACTTGATTGTGTGTAGTTTGTGTTTTGGGTTGGCCCGTGCACAAGTTTTTTTGCAAAGTGCTGATTGTAACAGGAGTTTCAAGATTTAAATGTGGTTTTAACATGTCCTGGCCTAGGAAGCTTTGCCACATACAAATCTAACATTGTCCACATTTACAGAGGTGGGGTGAAGATAGATAGATTTGACTAATATCAGCTGACATGTGGGAGTAGAGACAAATGCACCAAACACATGGCCCAAGAGAAGAGGGGTTGAATACTAACATAAAAAATACACCTACTACAAGCAAATTTGGAACCACTAAATTTAGTGTGAGTTAAGAGGTGTATGTTGGTCAGGGCAAATTAATTAAGGATGTGTAAGAGAGATAGTAAATCTAAATGTATCCCAAAGGACAATGGAGTTAATGGTGTGTATGAGAAGATGATGTACAGCTGTATTCTAAGCAGCAGAGAGATAATTAGGAATGATTGCTGAGATTATTGCATACAATTTTTAATGTATATGACAAATTAGTAAACCATTAAATCACAACACATAAAAAGTAAGACAGTGCTATTTGTTATTACGTTCCTTGGGTGATGACCAAACTATAATGGCTAATTAAAGAAAAACATAGGCAGGGTTGTTTGATTTTAAAGGTAGATCAAGGTGTGATAATAGAGGTTTCAAAACTGTCTTGCATTTTTTGCTGCTGGGAAAAAAAAAGAGCTCACAGATTACTTTAATGCATGTACCTTCTATACCCATTTGTACAGAAGAAGATGCCTAGTTTAAAATAACATGTAAAGTCTCGGGTTATGCTCTACACAGTAGTATTCAGAATAGTGGCTGGTGGCTTCCATGTATATATTGTTTTTGGAGAGTTGACCATGGTAGATTGTCTGAAAAATTGATAATTGTGCCATCATGCATTAAACCCATGAATTACCTAACGTTGGCTAGATGGAGAGACCAATCAACGTCTGAATCCTACAGATTTTGAAAACGCCACTTGGATGCTGGATTAAATGTAAAATGTAAACAAACAATAGATACTTACATTCTTCAAATGGCTTCTACTCTATGGCCACCTCCTCAGACCCCAACTGTCAGTGCTCCGGGCCCTTCTCCCTGCCAGCACCTTCACGGTGGTGCATGTGGGTAATAGAGGCTGTTAAAATGGGAACATATTAGTTCTTTGACTAATGTTGCATGGTTCTCATTTACATCAAAACATTATCAATATGTAATATTTTGGCATTAGTAACATTGTCATCATTCTGAGATTTAATCAATTGATATTATTAACACAGCATATGGGTCATGAAAGAAGATTTGCAAGCTAAGCCTGCTCTTTTAAACATCAGGCCATATTTTTTAAAAACACTCAACATTAGTGAGATCATAGCTTGAAAAAATAGATTAAGTTATTTGGGTTGTTTTGAGGTCAAAGTGCTTATAATAAATAAATAACTAAACTAAACTAAGGAGCGATTGCCAAACATGTTTGAGTTGGGTAGTAAAGCTTGTCTTGCCTTACACTCTATTTTGCTTAGTATTCCCTTACATTCGGACAATAACACATGTATGATTTGCTATATGTTTGTGTCTAAAATCTGTATTTTTAAAATGTTACTTTTGTCATTTACAACTCAAAGAGCATTTGTCTATTATACATTTGACATTTGAAATGGAATACATATGCAAAATTTTACTTACATTAAAGATATGTGTCAATTACATACTGCCTGAATTTGGCACCATCATCTGTCTCCCGAGGTCTGTGTTCAGGCTCCCCCACCTCGTCTATCCCAGCAACCTCGTCCTCCACCCCTGGAACCCCACTCCGGATAGCAATATTCTGAAACACCACACACAGAGCTATTATGTTGCATACTTTACTTGGCCCATACATCAGTGCACCTCCAGACCAGTTCAGGCATCTGAAACGTGCCTTTAGAAGGCCAAAAGCCTGTTCAATGACCGATCTAGTGGCTGTATGAGCCGAGTTGTATGCAACCTCACGCTCTGTGTGTGGGCTCAACATCTGAGCGAGGAGCCAAGGGCGTTATCTCCTATTAGGGTGAGAAGAAAGATAGAAGAAAAACACGTTTATACACTCTTAGACTAACAAATGACCACCCTCCAAATGCTAACATAGAAATATTTAACAAGTACATTATAGTAAAGGCACATTGGCAGGTAAGTCTTGAATATTTGCTACAAGAAACAATACATTATTGTTTACAAAACACATTTGCCAACCCACAAACCATAGGTGGCAGAAGACTTTTTACAATGTGCTTTCTACGTGATATTAGAGGGATGTTATGGGCAAGATGTAACTTACATGTAGAGAATACCTATAAAATAACCACCTCTTTAACAATGTAATCTACAAACATATTATATAACATTTTGCAAAAACACTAATTTATCAAAAACTGGACTAGAGTTTGATAAGTTTACATTGAGGTTCAAAATTGACAATTACAAAAAAACATGTAACCTTAGATGTGATTTATTTGTTTACTAAATAATGCTGCATTAACTGGAGATTTTACAAATGTGTTCAAACAAAAAAACCAAATGTTTTTTTAAATTTTAAGATAATGGCACATGCACTGCATGACCCAATGTTGAAACATAACATCCGAGGACAAAGATCACATTCAGAATGCAGTCACCTTGATCTTAATGATTGTAAAAAAAAGGTTAGCAATAACTTTAGTAAATACATTAGTCTAATTACCAAGAAGTCACGTGTCTCCATGTGGCCTTGCACCCCCTTGCCTCTCTTGCAATCTGTGCCACGTCCCTGATTGCCTAAACGCAAAGGACTCATGGGTACTCCCATCTCATTTGGCAACTAGGTCTCGCATCAGGAGAGAGACGGGTCACATATAGCCTGGACACTAATCGAGTGGAAATGCTTCCTGTTCAAATACAGAGAAGCATCCCCACTCAACGGGACCAAGGCCACATGCGTCCCATCTATTGCCCCTGTGACGTGCTGAAGCCAGCTATGGTGGTAATCTGCCACTTAATGCGCACAAGGGACTCCCCATTGAGTGGCAGATGTATAAACTGCAAGATGCGTGACAGGAAAGCCCTGAGCAAAACCTTCAGAACACGACTGAAGGTGGCCTAGGACATACCTGCCTGTGACCCCCACTGTGGTTTGGAACGACCCTGTCGCACAGAAGTGCAGTACTGCCAACAGTTTGGTCAAAGGTGGTACTGCTGTCGGGATGTTGCGCATTGGCTCAAGGCCACTCTGCACAATGCACGGGGTGTCCAAGATGACATGAGGAGTGAGCCGATAGCGACGGACAAACTCAGCATCTGACATCCCAAAGAGGCTGACACGTGGCCTGAAGACACGCTCCTTAGGACGGCGATGTTGTACCAGTTGCTGGTTTGGATGGTGGAGGATTATCCTCCTCGAGAAACAGATTGTCATCCAACTCCAGAATCTCCTGTAAGTGTAACAAACAAACAAACAAACAAACTAATTAGCTGAGGCCTTTAGAGCTTAATATTTCCTATGTAGTCTCCAAACATGTAAAACATACTTACAACAAAATTACGCATCATATTGAGCATTCATATTTTAAAGTACAATCCAGAATAAGATAAAATTCATAATTTTTTTTTAAAAAAATCAGACCCTAGTCAAAGTGCAAAGACACCACAGCAGAAACAACATCAGCTTAAAGATACAGAAAGAGAAACACAACAGACAGAAGAGTAGGTGGGAGTAGATAATTACCACACAGAAGAAACCAGGTTGGAAAAGCAAATGTAAAAATTTCCACTATGGGTCAAAGAAACTAAATATTTTCTGCAAATCTGGTTGGGGGGCCAGGTTAGAAAGAGAGACAAGAAAAGAGGAAAAAAAAACCTTGAGTCAATACTCTGACCCCAGTAAAAGTGGTAAGACACAGTGTAAGAAGCTTGTCAATCCCAAATAGTTTACAATACTATACTCTCATGACCCAAGTCATATAAAAGTGACAAATTTAAACACATTATATTTAAAAGTAGAGATGAGGATTATTATATTCGCTACAATAATGCTAAGAATTTAATTTAGCAGTTTGTTAAAGATATTGCCAAAAATACCTCTAGCCATCACTCTTTCAATCACAATGCAATGCCTAGACTCCCAGCAAATAACAAGTGCAGCAAATGGTGTTTTGAACTGATTCATAATTAAAGAAGTGTCTGCAGGTGTATGCTGCCGCGGATCAGATAATGACAGATGCAGGTGCGGTAAGATAGTGCAGTTTCCTTGTATGCTTGAAGAGTACCAAACACATAATTTTTATTACGATAACTAATAATGAAGTTGTAGTAAGGTGTCTGAGTTCATTTTTGTTTTTTTGCTTATTACAACATTTAGGTGTTCCTTAAGTGAAATGTATCAGTTCTCTCACTTGCAGACTTGTTTTTGTTAAAATTTTAGGTCTGCCTATTGTATATAGTCTATGTAATTTTCAATCTGGACGTTACCATAGTGGTTAGGCATAGCCATAGTCCATCCATAGGCAGCATGGTGGCCAAGTGGTTAGCACCTCTGTCTCACAGCGCAGCTATGAGTTCAATTCCCAAACATGGCCTTATCTGTGTGGAGTTTGTATGTTCTCCCCGTGTTTGCGTGGAGAACATACAAACTCCACACAGATAAGGCCACCATGGTGGTTTTGAAAAAGTGTACATTGTTTAATGTTTAATATTTATATAAAATATATAAAAAAAAAGTGAAGTGTATAAAGATGTATGTTGTGCATATTTAGTTGTGAGTGTTTTAAATGAACAATGCTTTTTGAACAGTTTAGTATTGTTATTCAGTGCTGCTGCTATAGCTACTCTAAACTTAAACATGACCAGGGTCGGGCTGGGCCGGGGGGCTGGGGGGCAGGGGGGCAGGGGGGCATCGCCCCCCCGGGCAGCTCAGATTTTCCGCTTTTAGGGCCGGGGGGTAGGCCGGCCGGCCGCCCCCCGATGCAATTTCTCCGGATTTTTTTCTGCGGCCGCATCTGATGACATCAGATGCGGCCGCGTCCCGTGTAATGAGATGCGGCCACATGTGTGCCCCTCTGCCTGCAGTATCCCTGCCCGCGTCTGAACATGACCCTGAGCTTCCTTAAGTTTAAGCAAGAAGTTAAGATAAAAATCTCAGTATTTCTTCTTAATTATCAGACTGATCTGGAGGAAAATGTCTACTCCTCTTAAGTCAGTACAAATAAAACCTACTCTTCTTAACTCAGTATGATCTCCGCCCATTCCCCTCCCATTCCCAAACCTTTCCCAACACAAGTACTGCCAGTACAAAATCAAGGGGACAATAGGTGTGGGGTCTCCCTGATTTTGCTACCAACACTAGGCTAGGGTTGCACTATTACACTGTGGGGTTCCCCTGCCATATTGGCAAACCAGCACCAGGCTGGTCAGCACTGGGCTGAATTCCCTATGGAGATTGGGTCCACAAAAAAATGTGAACCTCCCCTCAGGTGTACTAGAACTAGGGCTCTTCCGACACCTCATGGGTGGTGAATATGGTGTAATAATAATTCTATTATGTAGGAGCTAGAGGGTCATGATGGTAGCTGGTAGTGCACAGGCATTAGCATCAGGTGGGCATTGGACAATCTTTAGTGAATAGGTAGGTTTTAAGAGAGCACTTTAGAAATTTAAGGTTGAGGGGACTCTGCAGGCAAGGGGTTGCCATAAGAGTAGAACAGAATGGTAGAAGTTTTAAAGGCAGGAGTGAGTGGTGGCAAAGAGGAGGTGAGGCACAGGTGGGATGCAGATCTAAGAGAGTGTGAAGGAAAGTATCATGTGATAAGGTCAGAGATATATGAGGTGGAGGTAAGGGCTTTGAAGCTCAGGATGAGTAGCTTGAATTGGATTCTGGAGGCTATGATGAGTCACTGTAGATATTTGCAGAGTGATGAAGCAGATGTGGAACAGTAAGAGAGAGAGATCAACTCCCTTTGTCATTGTCACGGGCACTAGGAGTCTTTGCCCAGGATATCACCAGATGATGTTCTTCCCAGAGTAATATAGCTGGTACTATGGTCCTCTGGTAGCAGGGTGACAACGGAACAGGAGAATCAGCAGATGGTGAGAGAATGCTCAAGGAAAGTCTATGACTAGCAGCAGCTGGTAATGACTTAGATGTATGAACACGAGGAACCAGATGGACAAGTAAACGTGAGGAGAGTCAGTGATCTGCGTACAGCAAGTTGTACCACTGCTATAGTGAGGAGGAATGTCTAGGAGTAGAGAGGAGGTAGTGAAGGTCAGTGGTCTGCGTATAGCAAGTTGTACCACTGTCTATAGTGAAGGAATGAGTTCCAGGTGCAAGTAGGTAACGGGGAAGTCAGTGGTCTGCGTACAGCAAGTTGTACCACTGCTTATGTGAGAGGATACTTGAAACTGGTGCCAATGGGAAACAGGAGTCAGTGGTCTGCGTTCAGCAAGTTGTACCACTGCTATATATATGTGAGGAGGGGCACGAGGAGATGAATGGAATACAGAGGATACACGGGGGGCACACGGAACTTGATCCCACAATGATAAGCACAATACAATAATAACTGACAAGCGCTGCTTGAAGTATACAAAGTCACTATAGAGATCCAGGTAATAGGAAACAAAGTCAATAGTAACAATAGCTTCAGTAGATAGAAGACTCCGGAGATGAACACAACACAGTCCAGACGGATATGCAATACAATAGCAAAGTCAATGGAAAGTATGCATACCGCGGTTCAGGAGAGCAGGCTGTCAAGGAGAAGTGCAGGGATACCTGAACGGCTGAACACCAGCAGGAGGAGAGACCACTGGAGGATGGAAGCGGTAATCAGGTTGGTGCAGCGCACGAAAGGTAACCGGTAATCAAAGGAGCAATACTTAGGAAGCAGTAGTAAGTAAAACTGGAAACATGATGAACACGGGAGAGTTGAGGCTGTCTGGTATCATGCAGTAGTAGCGGAGGCAGCGGAGGGGAGACACGCTGAACACAGGAGAGTAGAGGCGGTCTGGAATCCGGCAGTAGTAGCGAAGGCAGCGGAGAGAAGACACGCTGTACACAGGAGAGTAGAGACGGTCAGGAATCCGGCAGCAGTAGCAGATAGGAATCAGTGGAGAGCTGACACGATGAACACAGGAGAGGTGAGACGGTCTGGAACCCGGCAGTAGTAACGGAGGCAGTGGAGAGCAGACACGCTGAACACAGGAGAGTTGAGGTGGTCTGGAATCCGGCAGCAGTAGCAGATAGGAATCAGCTGAGGTCATACACGATGAACACAGGAGAGTTGAAGTGGTCTGGAAACCACAATCATAGTAGACAGGATTCCGCTGGAGCTGAATACACGAGGAAACACAGGAACACCTTCAGAGGCTCATGGGGAATGAGACTCCAAGATCAGGCAACTAGGTAATGATCACAGGTGGTTTAAATAGGGAGGGTTGCCTGATCACCCAATTAATTAAAAGCAACAGGTACTGAAGGTTTCATAAGGGCTGCACATGCGCAGACCCTCAGGATGGCGGACGGCCACGGTTCCTGAACACAGGAGAAATGGCACTCACAGTCCGGTGAGTGACAGTACCCCCCCTTTTAAAGGTGGGCACAGAACACATGTAACCGGGTTTGTCCGGAAACTTGGAATAAAACTTCTTAAGAAGAGCTGGAGCGTTGAGATCTTCTGCTTTAATCCATGAACGCTCTTCAGGACCAAAGCCCTTCCAATGAACGAGGAAACGAAAAACTCCTCGCAAAATTTTTGCATCTAATAAGTGAGTAATCTCAAAGTCCTCCTCTCGATGAGCTTGAACTGGCCGGGGTGCTGAAGGAGGGACCGAGAAACGGTTGATGATAAGAGGTTTGAGCAAAGACACATGGATGGCATTGGAAATACGAAGGTTCTTAGGTAGTAGAAGTTTGAAACAAACTGGATTTATCACTTGAATGATCCTATATGGACCAATAAAACGAGGAGCAAACTTCATAGATGGGACCTTCAAACGAATATTTTTGGTTGATAACCATACACGATCTCCGATTTTAAGTGGTGGAATAGCCCGTCTCTTTTTATCTGCAAAAGACTTATATCTAGCAGATGTCTTTCTTTAAACAGGTTTTCACCTGAGACCAAATATTTTTTAAGGTCTGACAAACAGTCTCTACAGCAGGAACTTGGGTGGGAGGGAGGGCAGGAAATTCTGGAAAAGACGGATGGTGACCGTAAACCACAAAGAATGGAGTTTTAGAAGATGATTCATGATACATGTTGTTATGAGCGAATTCAGCCCATGGAAGCAAATCTACCCAATTGTCTTGGTTGGCTGAAGAGAACATCCTTATAAAAGTCTCAAGATCTTGATTGACCCTTTCGGTTTGTCCGTTTGATTGAGGATGGTAGGAGGATGAGAGTGATAATCGGATACCCAAGGTCTTACAAAGGGCCCGCCAGAATCTGGAAACGAATTGCACTCCTCTATCTGAAACAATCTCGGAAGGACATCCATGAATACGGAAGATTTCTTTGATGAAATAATCAGCCAGAGTAGATGAAGAAGGTAAACCGGTCAAAGGAACGAAATGTGCCATCTTCGAAAATCTATCCACCACTACCCAAATAGTATTGCACTTTTTACTAGGAGGAAGATCAGTAACAAAGTCCATACTAATATGGGTCCACGGCTTGGAAGGAATGGGTAGTGGTTGATGCAAACCCGCTGGAGTTCTGCGGGGAGTCTTAAACTGGGAACACAATTCACAAGCAGCCACAAAATCTTTGACATCTCTCCTCATAGAAAGCCACCAGTAACTTCAAGAAAGAATTTCAAAAGTCTTGCGTTCACCAGAATGTCCAGAGAAACGAGAAGAGTGAAACCACGAAAGGATTTTCTTCCTAAGAGCAGGAGGCACGAGGGTTCTCCCAAATGGTAGTACCTTAGTGGAAGAAGCAGCCAGAGAAACACATTTGGGGTCTAATATAGAGTGGTGAGGACCATCTTCAACGACTGAGGATGTCACAAAAGCTCGAGATAGGGCGTCTGCTTTTTTATTTTTTGCAGCTGGTTTGAAGGTTATGATTAGTTCAAAACGAGAAAAGAAAAGAGACCATCTTGCTTGACGAGGATTCAAACATTGAGCAGACTGTAAATATGACAAATTTTTATGATAATTAAAAATTAACACAGGATGACGAGCTCCTTCCAACAAATATCTCCATTCCTCTAATGATACTTTTATAGCCAGCAACTCATTGTCTCTGATGGTATAATTCTTCTCTGCAGGCAGAAGACCCCGAGAGTAAAAGGCACAAGGATGGAATTTTTGTTGCTCCGATCTTTGGGAGAGAATGGCTCCTAAGCCAACATTAGAGGCATCTACCTCTAGGAAGAAGGGAAGCGTCACATCAGGCTGTCGAAGAACAGGAGCGGAGGAGAAGGACTCTTTGAGAAACTGGAAAGCTTGAAGGGCCTCAGAGGACCATTGTTTAGTATTGGCCCCTTTACGAGTTAGGGCCACAATAGGAGATGCAATCGAGGAAAAATCTTGAATGAAGCGTCTATAGTAATTGGCAAAACCTAAAAAACGCTGAATTGCACGAAGAGTAGTTGGCTGAGGCCAATGTAATACAGCATTCACCTTTTCTGGATCCATCTGAAGACCAACTCCGGAGACAATTTATCCCAGAAATGGAATCTGGGGCAACTCGAATGAACATTTTTCTAACTTGCAGAATAATGAATTTTTTCGGAGTCTGGAAAGGACCTCTGCCACATGCTGATGATGAGAAGGCAGGTCCTGAGAAAAGATTAATATGTCGTCCAGATAGACGACGACACAAACATATAACAAGTCCCGGAAGATCTCATTAATGAAACCCTGGAAAACAGCGGGGGCGTTACATAACCCGAAGGGCATTACTAAACATTCATAATGCCCGTCTCTGGTGTTGAAAGCTGTCTTCCATTCGTCACCGGACCTGATTCGAATTAAATTATAGGCACCACGAAGATCCAACTTGGTAAAGATCCGGGCTCCCTTGATACGATCAAATAACTCAGTAATTAATAGAATGGGATACCGATTTTTGATAGTTATGGCGTTAAGTCCACGGAAATCTATGCAAGGACGTAATGACCCATCCTTCTTTTTTACGAAGAAAAAACCTGCTCCAGTGGGAGAGGTAGAAGGTCGAATAAATCCTCGCTGGAGATTCTCTTTGATGTACTCAGATGTGGCTTGAGTTTCAGGTAACGAAAGTGGATACACACGATCCCTGGGAGGAGTCTTGCCAGGTTGAAGATCAATCGGACAGTCCCACGAACGATGAGGAGGAAGACGTTCAGACTGAAGTTTATCAAATACATCGGCAAAAGAAGCATACTGAGGAGGAAGTCTCGGTGAACAAGGTGAAATGGAGGATTGCTGTATTTTGAGAGGAACGAATTGAGAGAGGCAATGATGATGACACTCAGACCCCCAAGACGTAACTTGAGGAGTGTGCCAGTCAATCTGGGGAGAATGACGTTGAAGCCATGGAAGGCCTAATACAATCGGACTGGTAGTAACAGGAAGAATTAAAAATGAAATTTCCTCCTGGTGTAATACACCAATTTGAAGGGTTACTGGAGACGTACTCTGGGTGATGAGACCATTAATAATGCGTGATCCATCAATAGCAGTCACAGTAATTGGTATTTTCAAAGTAATCACTGGTAGGGACCATTGATTCACGAGGGATTTAGAAATAAAATTTCCTGCATCTCCAGAGTCAATAAGTGCTTGGTACATGAAAGATTTGGTAGCAAAGGAAACAGTAACATCAAAAGCACAAACTTTTAATTTCGTAGAACATGGAGAGGACTCCAGGGACCCTAACTTCACCTCTCCAGAACTGGTTAGGGCCTGGCATTTCCCGATTTTTTAGGGCATGAATTGAGCATATGAGTAGAATCAGCACAATAGATACAAAGTCTATTTTTTACTCTTCGGTCCCTCTCCTCTAAAGTTAATTTGGAGCGACCTATCTCCATAGGTACTACCGGAGATGAAACTGGACGAACTTGAGGACTTGAGCGAAGAGGTGCTTTATATGAAGTTGTTTTTTCAGACTCTCACGAAATCTCATGTCTACACGATGGCAAAGAGAAATCAAATCTTCTAGAGAAGTAGGTAATTCTTGAGTAGTCAGTGCATCTTTAATTTTATCAGAAAGCCCCTGCCAGAAGGCGGCAATTAAAGCTTCAGTGTTCCACTGAAGTTCAGAGGCTAATATCCAAAATTGAATGACGTACTGGGCTACAGTACGAGAACCCTGACGTAGTCGGAGGATGCTGGATGCAGCGGAAATAACACGACCAGGTTCATCAAATACACTTCGAAACGTGGAAATAAATTTGGCACTATCTTGTAATAATGGATCATTTCTTTCCCACAGAGGGAAAGCCCATGCGAGAGCTTGTCCGGAAAACAAAGAAATGAGATAGGCCACTCTGGAACGATGAGTAGAGAAATTGTGAGGTTGAAGCTCTAAATGAACTGAGCATTGATTTAGAAAACCCCTGCATGTTTTGGGGTCTCCATCATATTTTGAAGGAGTAGGCAGTTGTAGCGTGGAAGCAGTAGACACCTGGGATGGCACTGGGGAAACAGATAAAGGCACAGGAGCATTAACAGTAGCTGTGATATTTTGCGCAGAAGTTCCTTGGGAGGCTAAGGCCTGGCAACATTGCAGCAATTGTTGTTGGCGAACATCCTGTTGTTCAATACGGGTAACCAGATACTGCAGCATCTCTTTAGCTGTAGGTTCCAATCCTGGGTCTGTCATGGTCTGATCTTACTGTCACGGGCACTAGGATATCACCAGATGATGTTCTTACCAGAGTAATATAGCTGGTACTATGGTCCTCTGGTAGCAGGGTGACAACGGAACAGAAGAATCAGCAGATGGTGAGAGAATGCTCAAGGAAAGTCTATGACTATTAGCAGCTGGTAATGCCTTAGATGTATGAACACGAGGAACCAGATGGACAAGTAAACGTGAGGAGAGTCAGTGATCTGCGTACAGCAAGTTGTACCACTGCTATAGTGAGGAGGAATGTCCAGGAGTAGAGAGGAGGTAGTGAAGGTCAGTGGTCTGCGTATAGCAAGTTGTACCACTGTCTATAGTGAAGGAATGAGTTCCAGGTGCAAGTAGGTAACGGGGAAGTCAGTGGTCTGCATACAGCAAGTTGTACCACTGCTTATGTGAGAGGATACTTGAAACTGGTGCCAATGGGAAACAGGAGTCAGTGGTCTGCGTTCAGCAAGTTGTACCACTGCTATATATATGTGAGGAGGGGCACGAGGAGATGAATGGAATACAGAGGATACACGGGGGGCACACGGAACTTGATCCCACGATGATATCCACAATACAATAATAACTGACAAGCGTTGCTTGAGGTATACAAAGTCACTATAGAGATCCAGGTAATAGGAAACAAAGTCAATAGTAACAATAGCTTCAGTAGATGGAAGACTCCGGAGATGAACACAACACAGTCCAGACGGATATGCAATACAATAGCAAAGTCAATGGAAAGTATGCATACCGCGGTTCAGGAGAGCAGGCTGTCAAGGAGAAGTGCAGGGATACCTGAACGGCTGAACGCCGGCAAGAGGAGAGACCACTGGAGGATGGAAGCGGTAATCAGGTTGGTGCAGCGCACGAAAGGTAACCGGTAATCAAAGGAACAATACTCAGGAAGCAGTAGTAAGTAAAACTGGAAACATGATGAACACGGGAGAGTTGAGGCTATCTGGTATCCGGCAGTAGAAGCGGAGGCAGCGGAAGGGGAGACACGCTGAACACAGGAGAGTAGAGGCGGTCTGGAATCCGGCAGTAGTAGCGAAGGCAGCGGAGGGGAGACACGCTGAACACAGAAGAGTAGAGACGGTCTGGAATCCGGCAGAAGTAGCAGATAGGAATCAGTGGAGAGCTGACACGATGAACACAGGAGAGTTGAGACGGTCTGGAACCCGGCAGTAGTAACGGAGGCAGCGGAGAGCAGACACGCTGAACACAGGAGAGTTGAGGCGGTCTGGAATCCGGCAGCAGTAGCAGATAGGAATCAGCTGAGTGCAGACACGATGAACACAGAAGAGTTGAGACGGTCTGAGATCTGACAGCAGTAGCAGATAGGAATCAGCTAAGTGCATACACGATGAACACAGGAGAGTTGAAGTGGTCTGGAAACCACAATCGTAGTAGACAGGAATCAGCTGGAGCTGAATACACGAGGAAACACAGGAACACCTTCAGAGGCTCATGGGGAATGAGACTCCAAGATCAGGCAACTAGGTAATGATCACAGGTGGTTTAAATAGGGAGGGTTGCCTGATCATCCAATTAATTAAAAGCAACAGGTACTGAAGGTTTCATAAGGGCTGCACATGCGCAGACCCTCAGGATGGCGGACGGCCACGGTTCCTGAACACAGGAGAAATGGCCTCACAGTCCGGTGAGTGACAGTCATATTGTCAGCGCTGTCTTCTTTCTTCCATTTTAAAGTTGCTTTTAATAAATTACATAGGACTGTCAACTATCCCTAATTGACAACAGTAATATTACTAAGGGAATATTTTCTTGGAGATAAGAAACCCTTTTTCTTTCTTGATTAGAGGAAAATTAGTCTCACTATTGGTGAGGGGAAGGCTAAAAAAAGAGGAGGCGGTAATAGTCATGGCAGGATGAATGAAAGAATGGATGAGGATTTTGGTAATGTCCTAAGTTAGAAAAGGACAAATTTTGGCAATGTGGATATGGCAAAGAGGCGGTTATACACACAGGATAAAACAGAAGGAGAGAGTTCAGGGGAGAAAAAGTATGTTTTGTGTCATCTGCAGAGAGGTGGTGGAGGTAGTAAAGGTAAGGAGCATAGTAGTTCACCAAGAAAAGGGGGATTAAGTGAGAAAATTAGAAGTTCAAGAACAGAGCATTGATTGACTATGGCAGATGATGGAGGGTAGGATGTGGCAATTAGATGAGAGACACTGGAGAAGCGTTCAGTGTGAACCAGGAGATCACAGTTCCACGAAGGAGCAGGGATTTGTTCCATTTAACTGTGAGCAGTTCACTGATCATTTAGTGCCGGCAGCCGTCAGAAGATCAATAGATAGCCAATGAAGGAATGAGAAGAGGGAAATATGGGTTTAGCAGTTCTACACAAGCCTATCAAGTAGTTTGGAAGCAAAGGAGATGAGATAAAAGGGTGGTAGTTGCAGAGAGAGGTAGAGTCTAGAGATGGTTTCTTAAGAATAGAGTAGAATAGGGCTTGTTTGAAGAAAGAAGGGATGGGTTGAAGAGGTGGGCTAGATGTGGATAAGCATTTGGGGAGCGAACAGAGGTGTTGGGGCAGAATGGGGTAAAGGCCAAAGGTTAAGGGGGAAGCGAGGAGTGCAAACACTTAATTCTCAGTAACAGGAGAAGAAGAACTTTGGATGGATAGAGCAATTGAGGAGAAAGTGTGTGTGGGGTGTTTAGATCTGGGTAGAGGAGATTTCTTAAGAAACAAACTCAAACTCAAGACCAGTGACGGAAAAAGGGGAGATGGTTGGAGTGGTGATGGACAGAGATGCAAGTTGACATTGGCAAAGAGAAAACAAGGGTTGATGGACTGAATGGATGCTAGGGACTTAAATTAGGTTTGCTTAGCAGGAGGCAGGACACTGTAGTAAGACAGGATACATTTTTACATGGAAGAGGTCAGTGTTGATTTTTACCATTAACACATGTTGGTACAGGAGAATTTTGCAGATGGCACTATCACTTTGGAGTGTCCGGGTTGGATCACTGGAGACAATGGGCCCGATTCACCAAAGTTCGCAAACGCATACGCATCTGCCTTGCATACTTTGAGTGACGCAAACCGATATAAGCACCTCAAACAGCAAAAACACACCCTTTTGTGGAAATAAGCAGCGCAAACGTTAGAAAACACACCCACCTGCAGATCTTTAAACATGCTAAAACCACAAGCGACGGCTCTCAACTGATTGACGGCAAGCCAAGCAATGCAAACCTCCACGCACACTGTGGGAGGGACCAACAGTTTGTTTACACACAACACAACAAACATGCATGGGGCTTATTTTAACGAGATAGCTCTTACTCATTAATCACTGACAAATAACAATGATGTGGAACACTCTCAACGTTGTTTTTCCTTTGCTTCTAATTAGCGTAACACACTGTTAACAAACACATTCTTCATGATCTTTCTGTGTTTAGAGGATTTCAAGTCACCGTATAGTACGCAAAATGCATGGACATGGCTACATTAAAAATACATGAACAACGAATGTATCAAAATGTATGTGCTGTAAATCCAAATCCATCTTTTTGCCTTTTACGCAAAATGCATAGCATACTCTTCCATAAAGGATACACACAAGAGTGTATACAACCTCCACATAGAGGAAGGGTTTCTGTCTGGATTAGAACTCATGAGTGACTGTATGCAAAGTGGGACAGCTACCCACTAGCCCAGTGATGGCTAACCTTTTCAGCTTGGTGTGTCAAAAATCGGAAAAAAGTGTAGCCTTCCTCGGGTCGCGTGTCATTTAAAAAAAAAAAGGCGTGTGTGTATATATATATATATATATATATATATATATATATATATATATATATATATATATATATAGTGTGTGTCATTTGGCTACAGGGTAAAACCAGATACTGGTCACAAGCAATCTTATGTAGTGTTTTTATTATTAGACAAAAGACTCCATTTCTGGTGAGCCTGCAGGGTATGCAGAGCTGTGTGATTATATATAAATATTGTATTATAGGATTAAAAAAGTAGAGGAATCCTCTACTCATAGGTTAGCCATCACGGCACTAGCCCATCCTGACACATGAAAATACACAGACAACACCAACAATACAGCATGCGTGCTACACAGGCAACTCACACTTAATACGACTCCTCATTATTCACACAAATTACTCACAAAACACCAATCCCAAAGGTAGCTCACTGGTTAGCACTTTGGACTCACAACACAGCAGACATGACTTCAAATACCAAACATACCCATAACTAATGTGTGGACTGGAATAATTATCGTAACAAGAACGCAGGAATGTGACACAATGGTTTCATTTTGGATTTGTTATACACACTCAACCATATTTATCCTGTATTAAATGGAAATCTTTATTTGGAGGGAAATTCCGAGAAGCCTCATGCCCTACACTTCACATGCACATTATTATTAGGTGCATGCTGACATTGATTATTCTGAATGGACTAAGAGGGGGGGGGTTGTAGGGGAAAGCTTCCTTGGAGTTAAATGCAACATTGTCTGCAAACAGACTTTCAGCTGGATCCACGGCGTGCATGTTATGTCATGGACTCACCTTTATCCAAACAGGCCGCTCTCCATACTCCAGTACCATGGAGCTTTGCAACGCTTGCACTTCTGCCTTACACCACTTCTGGGTACACTTTCGAGGTTCTCTTCAATGTGTGACTGCCTTTGCCCTGATACTTGAATGTGACCTTGGACTATCACTACAATGACATGACATATGTATTTGGGGAAATTGGTAACTAGCTAGAGCGTTTGACATTTTTGGATTTTATCTTGTACACAGGGCCTACAGATGCAATACCTCTTATAGGGGTGGCTTGCTCGTGGAGAGCACATGTTCCTTTAGGATTACATGCAAACAGCAAATCACAATCTTTTCTGCTTGCGAAATCATGATGGACTTCAAAACAAACCATCTTATTTAAATGTTTATATTTTTAGATTATTATATACAATCTCTTTTGTCCTTACACCCACATGTAGGTGAATTAGATGAATAAAGAGACACACATCATGGTTGTTTTTTCGTAAATTTATATAAATTTGGAGATAATATAAAAAAAAAACATATTTACATAAATTTATCAAACTATTTACATGTTAACTTTAAACAAAACACAAATTAAATCATATAAGGTCTCCCAATATGACATCTCCTGCGCCTTTTGGTGGTGTTTTATTTTTGCAAAGGATGCAGCAATTTGGCTCCGCATCTCTGACAAGGTTGGTGGGGGGGGAGGCCAATTGTCAGCTTCCTCCATGTGTGCTGGAAAAAAATCAGATAAAAAACATTCAATACATGTATACCTATCTTGAGAAACAGACAGGATTTGCTAGAGATGTGTACTGTTACATTACTTTCAAATGTTAGGGCTCTACGTTCAAATGCATTTTGCTTCACAATAGACGTTTAATAAGGCTTTGGTGTTGCATTTGGATACATGTTCTACATTCTGGTGTGGCCCGGGGAGAGGCCTGTGGACAGGTTGGTCTTAACAGCATTATAGCCCCCAAGGCAAAGCACTACAGTGGCCCATTATCTACACAACCACTCACAGGAAGTTACAGTAATTTGGTTTACATTTGAAGTGAAAAAAAAAACACCATTCATATACCGACACGTTCACAAGGCTATCGGGCACATTTGTGTTGGGCCCTGGCCTGCGTGGGCATGTGTTATGATGGCTCTGTCTGTGGTTTGAGTGGTTAAAGACATTTACATGTGTAGAGCCATTTAAACTTATGACATTTAGGTTACCATTAAATCCACATGTGTGAAAGCAGGTTTTTTTTGGAAGGATAATGGACATCTCAATGTTATCCAATTATGTCCAGCACTTATAGCAAATACTTACTATCTCCAAAGGCCTCTGGCTCTTGCCTGGCCGATGCTGCCTCCTGCCGACTCTCCTCCTCCAGCATCACCACCGGCAGACGCAGCTGGTCGGCCTTCTGCTCCTCAGCCTCCGCCTCCACCACCTCCTCCTGCTCCTCCGCCTCCACCACCTCCTCCTGCTCCTCCTGCTCCTCTGCCTCCGACTCCACCACCTCCTCCTGCTCCTCCGCCTCCTGCTCCTCCTCCTCTGCCTCCAACTGCCTCCGACTCCACCACCACCGCCGCCACTGCCTCCTCCTTCTCCTCCTCCTCCTCCACTGGCTCCTTTTCTGCCTGCGCCTCCACCACTGCCCGGTACCGTTGGCGGCGTTCCCAGCGTGCCCGGTCTGTTTGAAAAAAGGATTTTTAAAAAAAAAGGTAACACAAGCACCAGCTTAAAAAACTGATAGTATTTGGAAAATCTGATGATCATACATGTTTAATCAACTTTGCATTGGCAGGAGACAGAAATATTAGCTACTCCCAAAGCAAGGAGCTTAACATGATGGGCACAAAGTATTTCACATGACTTGTCGGGCCGGCACAGTGGTCTAGTGGTTAGCACATCTGCCTCACAGCACTGGGGTCATGAGTTCAATTCCCAACCATGGCCTTATCTGTGTGGAGTTTGTATATTCTCCATGTGTTTGCGTGGGTTTCCTCCAGGTGCTCCAGTTTCCTCCCACAGTCCAAAAACATACTGGTAGGTTAATTGGCTGCTATCAAAATTGACCCTAGTCTGTCTGTGTTAGGAAATTTAGACTGTAAATGCCAATGGGGCAGGGACTGATGTGAATGAGTTCTCTGTACAGTGCTGTGGAATTAGTGGCACTATATAAAAAAATGATTATGATGATGAGCTGCCACAATTTTTGGTATTTTACATAGAGATGTGGAATAACGCAGTGGCCTAGTGGTCAGCACTTTGCTCTCACAGCACTGGGGTCAAGAGTTCAACTCCCTGATTATTGTTTCATATGTGTGGAGTTTGGAGGCTTGCTCCATATTTGCATGTGTTGTCGAACACACTCCCTAAACATACTACTGGGCGCCTAATTTGATTTTGTACAAATATGCCCCTAGTATGTTTTTTCATGTTGGTGAATTTAAGTCTGCAAACTCCCATGGCCCTGGTAATCATGTCAATTAGTTCTCTCTTTACATGACCACAGAATTAGTGGATGGAGCTCCAAATCTTTGAATGTTGAGTATACTTTGAAAATCACCCTTTGTTGGGACTACCTCACAGTTTAAAATAGTATAAATAGTCAGTTAAGTAATGATTGATTAGCTATAGCTAGTACAATCTGTAATCTGTTTGCATCTTATGGGATTTTTAAAAAATTAGTCTATACACTAAATTGTTTGGAACTTGAAACCTGGCTTTTACATCTTTGCCAAATAATGACAACACATCTGCCACTACAAAATGTTTTTAAGGTTAGACCAGCAAGTTACAGCACACGGGTCAAGAGTTAGAATGGCTGATTCAAAAACCCACCCTTAATGGTCAGATTTGGAACAAAAAAACATTTAGGTCATTAAATTGACAGCAGACAAATTTAGGAGACAGCAGGCAAAGCATTTTGGGTGCACTGGAAGGGGCATGTCCTTTAGAGTGTGCTTGCACATTGTTATGTAGGCCATGTCAGGTGATTAGGGTGAACATATTTACAAACATATAGCAAATATATATGTACACATGTGATGGTTTTTGCGATTAATACAGAACTCACTTCTTACAATCTCCTGCCGGAGGTCATCAAGGAGCCTGGGCTGACGGCGCCGGAGATCGCTCCAGCGTCTCTGGAGCTGGACGACGCTCCTGCGTATCCCATACCGCAGGCGGAAATGTCTGCGGACCCTTTGATATGCCTGCAGTTTACCCTCATTAGACACATATCGCCCTGAGGGCACGTTGTCCATGGCCTCTGTGAGGACACGGAGCTCACGCCTCGAGAAAATACTGGCCCTCATTTTTCCTCACAGAAACCAACTCACCAGTATTCAGAGCTCCGATTGGTTCTCAGAGCACGTATGGGCGTAATTCGCGTCACACGCGGATCTTTCACACACCTGCGTGTGGAATGGGTGCCTCTCCCACCAAGAACATGGCAGCCCCCTACGATGAGACGAGTACTCTGTGCGTTGCAATTAGGGAGAAGAGTGTACACCTGGTTTATTAATCCAAACCTCCATTTAAACCCACCTGTGCTTTGCCTTACTGCCTGTTCATGAGCTTTTTTGGCAGGACAGGACACATTAAAGTTTGGATTACATTTGGATGCTTTGCCTAATAAACCATTAAAAAAAGTAAGTACTAAACTAAATCAGATATTGTAATTTTGAAAAAATGTTTATCTCCTAATGTAGCAAACTGCTATGAAATATGTGTGGCCGAACTGTAATTAAACTGCTATAGAAATGGACCTTGCCCTCACATTTAACATGGAAAGAATGCAATAGTAGCCTACATTATGCTAAGTTCTTTTTAACCTTATCCATAATCAAATTTGGAGGTTACCATTGTTGACCACATTACCTTTCCTTAGTTTTAAATATTTATTTTGTTTTTTATTGCAGCCCATACCACGCATTACCCAGTTGTCTAACAAAATAGTTATTGGTTTTTGTGCTAACCTTTGGAAAAAAGTAAGTGTGAACAATTTTCTTAAGTGTGAACACTTAAGTGTGTTGCTGGCTGATTTGTAACCAAATATTAATATTAATTACACAATATAGGGTTTGCAACTGAGTGATATCCTTCATTTTGGTGTGTTGCTAACCTGTAAACCAATGTTATGGTTTGAAAAGTGACGAGTAGTAGTAGAAGAATCTTGCAATAGTATTTGACGAATATGTCTGTCAAAATGCAGTGGCCAATCTCAATGCCCGTTAAATAGACAAGCCACAATGTTTATTATAATAAGGGGCATGTGTTTTAGACAGTTAGAAGTTTGTGAAATGGTACCTTATGTAGGGGGTGGATTTGCTTAGATTCTGTATGACCAACTGACTGTGTGCATTGCCTATAAAGACACGACTATTATTTCAAATAGGAATATGTCTGATGCTGGGCCAAGTAATGTGCAGGCACCAGGGCTGCAAGTAGGCGTAAAAACAATTTCATTGAGGAGGAGCTGGAAGTGCTGGTCGAAGAGGTTCTGGCTAGGTTCCACAGTGGCAACTGGCAAATAACCGGACGCGAGCGCCAAACGCATTGGCAAGAAATCACACGGCTCATCAATGCAATATCTCCATATGAGCGTACAAAGGTTGAAGTGCAGAAAAGGTACTAATCCAATTTTAAATCAATAGCCCTATTTAACTTGGCTGACTGTGTCTATTTGTAAAATAATATATATAGATATCGCTATAGATAAATATAGATATTGTGACATATTAGCATTAGTTACCTGTGAGGTGAAACCACCTTGTGTCTCCAATGCATTTGTTGATCAGGCCCTTTGTTTCCTGAAACTAACAGCATGGCCCTTGGTCACATTGACATAATGTTTCCCACATTATCCGCGCTTCAAAAGTGCAAAATCTGTATTTCTGTATGTGTAGGTTAAATTGGTGTGATTAGCAAACATGCAATGTATTTTAGGAAAATTGTGTCATTTGGAGTGGAAGCTACTATGTGAGGCAATAATGTTTGTCTATTCCACAGATGGGCTGACTATAAAGGACGCCTGAAAGGGAAGCTGGTTGAGATGCACAGGCATGCCCAAGGCACTGGTGGGGGGCCTCCACTATGTACTAATTTAACACCCCTCGAGGAGCGGGCAAGGGCTGCTATAGCCCTGGTGGAGATAGTTGGGGTGGGCGACATAGACACTGGCTCTAGCCCATCCCAAACAGGAGAGGCCGCTCCACTAGGTACATGATGAGTTTGCTTACTTAATGTCTGTAAAGCTTTGTATCTGTCTGATTAAAAGTGTCAACTCTCAGGATGTGTGTGTGAAGGTAAACTTTTATTGCACTATGTGTTTGCCTATCACATAGTAAGAAATGAATTTTACACACTGAAGACAAATGGTCTCAATATGTAGGGCTTATCCAAAAATGTGACACCATAAGTGGCAATGTATGTATTTGGGCAACGGCAAGGGCTGCAAGCACATTCAAGGGAAGCTGACACTTTACCAATGCTACATCACGTGTTGTAAGATTTTTTTGCAAATATAATATCGTACCTTACTCTTTGATTCTAATTACTTTATTTTACTTATTATCTCTCTACAGAATGTGAGCAGCAGGCGCCTGCTTCACCAGTGCAGGAGGAAGTTGCCCGTGATGTGGAGGAGCCTCAGCTGGCTCCAGCTGAATATGTAAGGCAGCGGGCACTCGCACACGCAGCCCAAAATCTTAGAAACGCCACTGATGCACAAAATGTTCACCTGGCACAAATATCGAGCACTGTCCAACACACGGATCAGCAAATCACCAGTCTCACTAACACACTGTCCACTTTCATGAGCACACACACCTCTTTAATGACGACACTCACCACCAAAATGGATAATTTAAATACTACAGTGACAAATATTGCAACACTCCTGGGTGATATCTTGCATGCCCGCTCCCAACGCACCTCCGTCACAATCCCTTCACCCAGCTCAGATTTTTTGTTGTCCAGCCCCCATACCCAGTTGTCTGTTGCCTCCAACCTCCATGTTGAGTCTGACTCCTCCCTCCCTGGTGTGTCTGTGGCATCCACCCTCCCTGGTTTGTCTGTGGCGTCCACCCTCCCTGGTGTGTCTGACGCGTCCACCCTCCCTAGTGTGTTTGCCGCGTCCACCCTCCCTGGTGTGTCTGTTGCGTCCTCCCTCCCTGGTGTGTCTGTTGCGTCCTCCCTCCCTGGTGTGTCTGACGTGTCCACCCTCCCTGACCCCCAACTATGTCGTCTTATGTGTTTAGCCTTTGTCCGTGGCTTTGGCCAATCCCCTGTTGTGCCCACTTCCCCCTCGCCTGTCGTGGCCCCATCCCCATTCCCATCCCCATCCACTGACCCTGACCCTGCACCTTCACATCGTCGGACACAACCCGGCTGCCTTGCCCCATTGCCTGGTTCCTCTAACTCCTCTACATCACGGGTGACAAGAAGTCGGAGTAGGGGAGCCTCCCTTGCAACCCCCTTCATAAAGGCTCGGAAAAAATAATTGGTATTGTTTTAACCTAAAAATATGATTTAATATATGTCAAAAATATGTATAGTTTTTGTTTTGAATAAAAAATGTCCTACTACTGAAATGTGTCTTTATTTGGTAAGTCATATTCCATTATGCTTTTTTAATAACAATACTTGTTATCAACTCTAACCAAAGTATCATCTCCGAACACAGGGCCTGATTCATTAACGTATTCAAACAAATATGTATCTAATATCAGTGTGCTGACCAAAACTATGGCCCTGATTGAGTCATGAACCTAGATGTCAAGGATACATATTTCTGTATGCTGCTCAAAAGCCTTTTAAAATGCAAGTGGTGCAAATTAGCAATAGGTTTAGGGCCCAAAAAAAAATACTGTCTGTATCCTAATGTACCGCACAAATACTTGATAGCTTATTTGTACACTGAAATGTCCATGTCAGCTAGGACCTCTCCTACCCCAAAATTAGATCTCCAATGACATTTTTGGTTTACATCCCCCTCCAAACTCACATGCTTTGGCCTTGCTTAGTTACTTTGCCTTACCTTTCCAGAATGAATCAGGACCATGGTTTGCTGAAGAAGACTTAAACAAGAAGGGTATCAAGGTAAGCTTCTTAATGATTTTGCCAGTGTTTCTTTATTTGCCTGAGTAAATTATTTTAAACACAGCGTGCAACTACAGTGCCCCTTTAGAGGTAGGCCAAATCATCCTGTAAAGGAAGTATTGCATTTGCAAACTGTAACCTGACACAAAGAAGCCACAAAAGATAGGTGTTAATGTAACCAAATGAGTTAAAAAATATTTGAACATTATGCCACAGGACAATTATTGTTAACTAGTAATTTGTACAGGTAAGATTCTATGCAATTACTAAATATCTAATAAGGGATTTGTATTTAAGAATAGTGCTAATGCACAGTGTGTGGTACACCGGACGCCCTTTAGCATAACACTTGTTTAAATGTAACTTCATTACCTTATTGCACTAAGCACATATAGGTTGGGTCTCACATTTGGCTGTTAGCCGCACTTACCCCATCCGCCGCTGTCATATCATGGCTACCTGGGTCCCTTCTGGTGGTCTGCAACATTCCCATCCTCCACAGCTCCGTTTGTAATCAAACACACACTGTTTGTTCAGCTGCATGTGCACAGGCATCTTGGATGCAGTCAGGTGATCCTTCCAGACCAATCAGATTCAGCACCTGTGATCCCATGAAGTGATCAGCCAATAGTTGTTTGGGACAACCTATTTAAACCTGCTGCTGTGATTTGTTCATTGCCTGAACAACACACTTCTCTCCAGAGGATAGTTATTGTCTCCAGTGTTTCTATCCACATTTTCAGACGGCTCATTCCCCTGCTAGATTCGACAATCAGCAAGAACATGAGCAGTACGATCATCCAGGCTGCTCTGTTCAGATTCAGTCCTGCTATAGCTAGTCCCAAGGGTCCCGATTCGGGTCAAGAAATACAGACCAACGTGACAGTTTGACACACTCTAAGGGTGTATGTAGTGCTGTGTGTCTGACTAATCATGTAAAAATCAAATTAAACACCTTGCAGTATAGCTATGGTTTGCTCAGGCAAAGAAGCACACTCTGTAAGTAGACTCCATCTTACCTAGTGATGGATGTCCAAGAGGTAGTTTGTCCACCAAACGCCTCTATCCTGTAGTGACTTTTCTAAACTCTATGATCTGATCCCCCCAATCCATGATAGTTTAAACCAATCTGGAACCTTGAATACATTACTAAAACAAACTGACCTTAACGTTTCTTACGTTATGTACACTGTGATTCATTCATTGTTAGAGTGGCCACGTCACTTGGATTTGGCTCTCTTCCAGTTTTGGAAAACATTTAAGCAAGGCCAAGCTATTTAATATAACGGCCAACTTATTATAATTTGACGTTTGGTATGTTGTGATTTCTTTTCAATACAGACACAGGTACCCATTGCACACGTTCACCATCTATAAGCCAAATAAAGTGCATGCCTCACCTAACAATGTAAACATCAACAATATCTACCAGACATTAAACCCTCAAATGACTGTGTGCTCGGGCCAACACTCTGGGATTAGATGGTGTTAAAGGAATTTGAACTGGGACCCATCATCCTAAAGGGAGGATATGTGTACATTAAGGATTTGTACTTCCCTTGGCCAAGGCATGGGCAAATGCAGGAAATTATTGTTAACATTGACTAGCATGTTTAAACAGACATAGGCGGTATTAGGGCACAAACTAACACAATTTACTCTACACACACACACACACACACACACACACACACACACACACACACACACACACACACACACAGACAGACAGACAGACACACACAGACTTTGAAGAGAAACCAAGCTGGAATGTGAATTTGTCACTACTTTCCACTTTCAGAGGGCAACCGACCTGAAAATGGTATCGAGAAACAATTACACATTTCTACGCCACAATAACATTGGAGACCTACATTGTCAGATTCAGCAAACATGTCAAGTGACTGCTGCCTAACAATGTTTGTAATCAGACTAATGTAACTAGTGCTCATGTGGAGTATCTGTGTTGGCTGTAAGTTCAAATATAGGTGGCTCAACCAATTAGCAAACTAGGTGAGGTATTACATAACCCACCAATTAGACATTGTAAAAACACCAAGAAAAGGGTGGAGACTGGAATATTTGCTAAACCAAAGGTGCCTAACACATATTGTTATTATGGCCTTGTAGCAAGACTCCACTAGCTTAGTGCCCTAATGCATTCCCCATGATTGTTAGTGTGGGGTTTGTGTCTGGCATGCGGGTGTTGGACCACTGTGAAACAAAGTGCCACTACCACTAGAGAAGAAGATTGTTATCCTGTTTGGGCAAGGGCTAAAAGTTGATAGTGTTTGACCTGACACTGCTAACATTTTTGCTTTCTTTATATACATTTACCTGTAATGTCATGCCTATATTGCTGGACACATCCCATGTTCACGCTGAAAGTGTTCAAACAATTTACTACTAAGCAACCAAACACACATACAAACCTCCACACTATGGACATTTTCTAAAACTGAACATTAACCCCATTGAGCGTGTTTGTAGGCTATGGTGTATCTGTGGCAAAGGACAAAAGAACCACACATAGATTTAATATATTTTAAAAAAAAACCTGTTCCACAATAGTTTGGAAAGCACTACACATGGATTTATGTGTATTAAAAGATGATTCACTGCACTATAGTAATGGTACAAAATGGCATGACAACTGATTGCTGAGACATTTGCAGCATAGGCAAGATTTATTACATATATGTACCCAAACGTGCTAACAAAAACATAGCAAAGAAGTTAATGGTCTGTGTGTATCAAAGTTCCTTGGATGAAGAGATGACAATGTGGCCAGACTGAAGAGACATAAGCAGGTTTGGAGCTCTGGAGAAATACTTCAACATGTAGTGAGACACGAATTGCACAACTCTAAAATCCACGGCAACGCACCCTGTTGAATGAGAATCAACAATTTAATATGCCAATATTAGCTCACACATAACTTGCATTTTGATTAGAGATGGGCGGGTCCGGTTCTCCGAGAACCGAACCCACCCGAACTTTGGGTATCCGAGTACCGAGCTGAGCAGCTCGGTACTCTCCCGCCCATTCCGAATCCAAATCGAGGCCGAACGTCATTGTGACGTCGTCGGATCTCGGGGCTCGGTTCTCGCGATACTTCAACTTTATAAATACACGCCTCCACAGCAATCCATCGCCATTTGACAGAGGGAGAGAGCAGGGTGTAGTCATAGACTAATTAGAGCAGGGACAGAGAATACAATATTGTTCTTGCAATTGCTGTAACCAAAATCGCTAGTGCAGAGAGGAGGATAGAGGTTTATTATTTTTTCTTCATATTTGGCACTCCCCAGCGCTTTTGGGGTGTCCCCCATTATTGTGCATAAATATTTCTGGCTGTCAAAAGTCATATCTGTCAGCAGTATCTACTAAATAATTTTTAGCACTTCTCAGTGCTTTTGGGGTGTCCTCCCTAATTGTGCATTAATATTTCTGGCTGTCAAAAGTCATATCTGTCAGCAGTATCTACTAAATAATTTTTAGCACTCCTCAGTGCTTTTGGGGTGTCCTCCCTAATTGTGCATTAATATTTCTGGCTGTCAAAAGTCATATCTGTCAGCAGTATCTACTAAATAATTTTTAGCACTCCTCAGTGCTTTTGGGGTGTCCTCCCTAATTGTGCATTAATATTTCTGGCTGTCAAAAGTCATATCTGTCAGCAGTATCTACTAAATAATTTTTAGCACTCCTCAGTGCTTTTGGGGTGTCCTCCCTAATTGTGCATTAATATTTCTGGCTGTCAAAAGTCATATCTGTCAGCAGTATCTACTAAATAATTTTTAGCACTCCTCAGTGCTTTTGGGGTGTCCTCCCTAATTGTGCATTAATATTTCTGGCTGTCAAAAGTCATAACTGTCAGCAGTATCTACTAAATAATTTTTAGCACTCCCCAGTGGTTTGCGCTCAGAATGGATTCAAAGCAGTCCACATATGATCTGAATGAGCAACCAGGTTCTGTCACCAGTCCTGATGTTAGTGTTCCCAGTACGTCATCTGGCCAAGGCGATGTCAAACAACAGAGTGTTTTCAAATTAGTGCAAAAAACAAAAACCAAAAAAAAATTTACTGTATTGAAGCGAAAAAGAAGTGTAACTGAGCAAAAGTTAAGTGACGATAAAAAAAAAATGCAAGCATGCCATTCTACACACGCAGTGGCAAAGAGAGAATGAGGCCTTCACCTTTGGCTATTAGTGGCAGATCCCAAAAAGTTACCCAGCCTACAATTGGTGCACAACTACTGTTACGCGTCAAAGCCGAGCTGCAAGATAACAGTGAGGCATTACAGGAGAATATTTGCTCTGATTCACAAATGACAACAATCCCTGTGGAGAGTCCATCCAACAGTGGGATGTCTAATCGTGAGCATTCTGCTGATGTGTGCCTTAATAGCCCGAGTGTAGCCGGTGATACCCAAATTGAGGATGCCACTTTGGAATTGGAAGAGGATGAGGGGGAGATTTGTGTAGGCGACGAGGGCGCTAATGAGGATGTTGATGAAGATGAGGTTGTTTGTGTAAGTCCTGTACCAGTGGCAGCAGTTCTGGCACGTGACAAGAAAAAGGCCATTGTCATGCCTGGGCATAAAACAAAAAAATCCACTTCTTATGTGTGGAATTATTTCTACCCAAATCCAAACAACAATTGTATAGCCATTTGTAGTGTATGTGAAGCCACAGTCAGTCGAGGGAGGGACCTTAACCATCTTGGAACCTCGTCTATGTTACGCCATTTAACGAGAGTTCATGGCAAAGTGTTGGGAAAAGCTGAAAGTTCTTCCCAAAAGAATACAAGCACTCCCTCATCAGCTAAGACCCTCCGCTCACCGACATACCGACGGCTACAAAATACACCCACCACACCATCCTCATCAATATCCTCAGTAGCGCTCGGAGTTAGCCCGGCATCCCACTTAAGGCTGGATGACTCCGGCACTATTATTGATTCCTCTGAAGAAAGCGTTAGTCCTGCTGCTGCTGTTGCTGCTGCTGTGGGTGAATCGTCATCCCAGAGGCAGGTTAATAAAATGAGCAGTCCTACATTTCAGCAATTAACTGTGAAACAATCATTTGCGAGGGGAAGCAAATATGACAGCAGTCACCCAGTCGCCAAGCGAATCACAGACGCCATGGCTGCAATGTTAGTGTTAGATCTGCGTCCAATCTCCACAATAAACGCAGCTGGTTTTTCACAGTTAATTGAGGTTTTGTGTCCGCGTTACAGAATTCCATCGCGACACCATTTCTCCCGTAAAGCTATTCCACAACTATACCAAAAAGTGTGTAAAAATGTAGAGATTGCGCTGAAAAATGCCATTCTGCCCACTGTTCACTTAACCACAGATATGTGGACAAGTGGAAGTGGCCAAACCAAAGACTATATGACTGTGACAGCCCACTGGGTTGGTCATTCACCTTCACCAGCAGGAACAGCAGCAGCATGTACACCACTACGTAACATTTGTCACAGGCAGGCCACTCTTTGTATCACCGGCTTCACTAACAGGCATACGGCTGACAATTTGTTACGCAAACTGAGAGATGTGATTGATGCATGGCTTATACCACTCGGACTCTCCCCAGGGTATGTCATTTCAGATAACGCCAACAATATAGTGCGAGCATTACAGCTGGGTGATTTCCAACATATTCCCTGTTTTGCTCACACCATCAACTTGGTGGTGCAGAGCTTCCTACGAAATAACCGTGAGGTGCAGGAGATGCTTTCGGTGGCCCGTAAAATTTCAGGCCATTTCAGGCATTCAGCCACAGCATGTAGGAGATTGCAGCAGTTCCAAGAGCAGTTTAACTTGCCCTGCCACCAACTTAAGCAAGAGGTGGTAACTCAGTGGAATTCCACCCTGTACATGCTTCAGAGGATGGAGGAACAGCGCAAAGCCATCCAAGCATATTGCACAAGTCATGACATTGGGAAAGGAGGGGGGATGTATTTCACTCTTGCACAGTGGGGAATCCTTTCAGTGCTGTGCAAGGTGCTGAAACCATTTGAAGTTGTGACATGTGAGGTCAGTGTAGACTCTGCTAGTTTGAGCCAAGTCATTCCTTTAATTAGACTATTGGAAAAGCAGCTTGAGAAAATGAAGGAGGAGCTGAAAGCAAGCAATTCAGCAAAGTATGTTGGCCTTGTCGATCAAGTACTTAATTCGCTTCACAATGATCCTCGAGTTATTAAGATCTTGAACTCGGATCAGTACGTTTTGGCCACTGTGCTTGATCCAAGGTTTAAAACCTACATTGAGTCTTTACTTGTAAATGAGCGAGATGTGAACTTTTGCAAGGAGCTATTGCTCAGCAAGTTGGCCGCTGAACTGGGCCTCGGCTTGACGACGTGTCCTCCTTCACTTTCTCAAGCTGTTGCTCGTAAAAAATTAAATTTCCAAAAAAGAAGCAGGGAAGACACAGGTTGCAGACCAGAACAATTTAACATCTGGGCTGGTTTGAAGGATTTTTCAAAAAAATGTGTCACTTTGCCCATAACTCCATCCAATATGAGTATAAACATGCAAAGGATGGTGGAGGATTACTTTCAAGAGGTAGTTGATATGGAAATGTCAGACAGTCCCTTTCCTTACTGGGAAGAAAAGCAGGCCATTTGGAAACCCATGTACAAACTTGCTTTGCAATACCTAAGCTGCCCACCCTCCAGTGTGTACTCTGAACGAGTGTTCAGCACAGCAGGGAACTTAGTCAGTGATCGCCGTAGAAGGTCACTTCCCAAAAATGTGGAGAAAATGATGTTTATAAAAATGAACTACATCTTCCACGAGGAAGGCCTTCACCATCCAAGACATCCAAGCACTGACTGTTCTCTAATGGCGGATTCAAGCGGCGATGAATTGATAGTCTGTGATGATGACGTACACACTGATGAGGGTGAGGATTAAGCTGAAGATGATGCCGATAACATCTTTTTAAAACTTTCTATGTAAGTGTAGGGTGCAATCTACCCCCAAAGAGGAAAGGGACTTGTGGCATTTCCATATCACATACCATCTTGAAAGGCTGCTGTTAGGGTAATTTATCCTTAAGGGTAGGGTGTCATAGACAGAGTGACCCTAAACTGGCTTTGTCCATTTTTCATAATATTGTACAGTCTATAATGGCTGAATTTTTGGGTATTTTATACAAGTGGAGGGGGGCCTAGAGAGACAGAAACCAAACTGGCTTTTTCCATGTCAATTAATATTGTACAGTCTATAATGGCTGAATTTTTTGGTATTTTATACAAGTGGAGGGGGGCCTAGAGAGACAGAGTGACCCCAAACTGGCTTTCTCCATGTCAATTAATATTGTACAGTCTATAATGGCTGAATTTTTTGGTATTTTATACAAGTGGAGGGGGGCCTTGAGAGACAGAAACCAAACTGGCTTTTTCCATTTCTTTACATATTTAACTATAAGTGTAGGGTGTAATATACATTCAAAGACGATGGCTGCATTGCCAATATGCATAGATGGAGAGGAAGACAATCTGTTTTGTGTGTAGAATAGGCCTACCAACGAAGAATTAAACTGTTTTTTTGGATGATTTATTACCTCAACAATTAGATTACTTGTCTCTAAAACAGTTGGAGCACTAAATTGGGTTAATTTAGGCCCAAAAACATGGATTTTCCAAAAAAATAGCAAAACAAAACCAAACAAAACCAAAACCAAAACACGCAATGGCGGTTTTGCAAAACCAAAACCAAAACCAAAACACGACGGTAATCCAGATCCAAAACCGAATCCAAAACCAAAACACGGGGGTCAGTGACCATCTCTAATTTTGATATCTAGTTGATGACTTGCTAATCAAGAGGTTGACCACTGTATTGGCATGTGTAAAAAAGCCGGTAATATTCTACACTATTGTGTATAATAATGGCTTGCGTGCTTGGACTATATATTGGATTCTGAATGCACTATTTGACTTAATTACAAACCCATATGTAACATCGCTAGCATCTGGCCATATGTTTTGTTTGCGCAACCACACATTGCAGGCTTAGCAACGACATAATTGTATGGAGCACACTCACTGGACAGTCATATTTTAGTGCTGATAACACTATACTACTTACATTTGTCAACACCCTTCACCATGGCAACATCCACCAACTCCATGGCACAAAGGCCAGCACTGCAGGCCAAGTGTAATCTAAAGGCTGTAGATATAAGAAAAACAAATAAAGTGTGAGAAATGAGCACTTCTCAACACTATATGTGCTGATCAATAAACTGTAGAAAACCAAACGTCAATTATGTTGCCACATTAGGCTGTAGATTAAATCTACCCCATTAATGTGCATTTAGCAAAAGACATTAGGGCTAAACTTAGAGGCATGAAGCTATACTTTCTACACACATTGTAAAGGTAAAATACAGTTTGGCATGGTTTTTCCCCTATTGTTACACATATTAAACATTTCACTATCACACCAGGCCATGTCTATTCATATTCCCATTTTGAATTACCATACCTTAGATAATCTACCCTTAACTAAGCTTGCACATGATTTGACCACAGATCTTTGAAATGTGAAGATTTAAAAAGTCACAACCCCAAAGAATTACCTCAAAAATATGTCTCCACAACATAGCTCCTAAAGTTGGAGCCACGCACTGCTTCATGAGGGGGGGGGGGGGGCACGCACTGCTTCATGAGGGGGGGGGGGGTCTCCAAGATCTTCCTCCTCCGCCTCGTCCACCCCAGCAACCTCGTCCAGGACCCCTGGTGCCTCACTCCTGATGGCATTTCCACTCACCGGTACCAGGGCCACATGCGTCCCATCTACAGCCCCTATGACGTGCGGAAAGCCAGCTATGGTGGCAAACTGCTGCTTGATCCGCACAAGAGACTCCTCATCAAGTGGCATATGGATAAATTGCCGGAGCCGCAACATAAATGCCCTCAGGACAACCTCCAGCACACGGCTGAAGGTCGCCTGGGACATACCTGCCGCGACCCCGACTGTGCACTGGAATGAACCAGTGGCACAGAAGTGCAGTACCGCCACAAGTTTGGTCAAAGGCGGTACTGCTGTCGGGATGATGCGCCTTGGCTCAAGGTCAAGCTCCACAATGCGCAGGGTGTCCAAGATCAGATGTGGAGGAAGCCGATAGCGACGGACAACCTCCGCATCTGGCATCCCAAAGAGGCTGACACGTGGCCTGAAGACACGCTCCCTCGGACGGCGACGTTGTTGTAGTTGCTGGTTCGGACGGGGCAGAGGAGCAGGCCCCTCGTGAAACAGAATGTGGTCCAACTCCAGGAGTGCCTGTATGTGTTTCAAAAGGAAAAATTACAAACCAGCACTTAGGTGAAACGTGGACATTTGTTGTCTGACTTTGCCACAAATGACACATCCAATACTTACAAAGTAGTCGTAATTCATCGTCACGCTTTTTGGTGTAAAAGGACAGTCCATAAGTAGATGGAAGTAATGTGGAAAGGTGGGATATAAAGAGAAAAAAAACAAAAAAAAAACAAATTAAAAACTAAAAATAGGAAAAATAAACCTTTTCTTTGTCCAACCACCATCTATTCATATAGAACCACCAAAGTGCTTGCAAACGTGATACTTACCATCGCCATATACCCTTTCAAAATTCACATTACTTATATTACAATTGTTGTGGCGTAAGAATGTCAAGGTAGTGGAACACTAAATACAGACGGCCTGAGTCATTAGCGAGAGCAAAGAATAAAGAAGGAGTAACTCTGCACCTGGGCAAAACCATGTTGCATTGGAGGGGGAGGTAAATGTTAAATGTGGGGACAGATTTATAGTTGAGGTAGGACATGCTCTAGATCATCTTTAAATGTCAGGGTAAAACTAAAGCTAACAAGTAAGTGTGTGCTACATGAAGCAGGCAGTATTTAGCTTATGTGCAAAAAAAACAACAACAAATGTGCACCCCTTACATTATAACATGGTTTGTCCACTAGAACATTTACTTCTTTTTGATGCTTTGCTCTCCTTAATGACTCAGGCCCAGAGTGTTAATGTGTCTTCAAGGTAGGGTCCAAAAAACAACACTTCAAACAAAGTGATTAGAACCAAAAAAAAATAGAACAGCATGGACATTCTTACTGCAAAGTGTTTTAACAAGGGGTATGTAATAAACAATATCTGGTTTCTACTTACCACACACACAGACAAATGTGGAATGTCAAAAAGCAATCTGTAGACACCCAAAAAACACAATCCAGGACCAAGATCTGCAGGGGGAGGGTAAACAGGTAACAAATAAATAAATATAGATGGATAATATTTATTTCTGTCACTACATTCGAGAGGTCTCTACACAGTTGCCTCAATATTCAAACTCTGCGGCTAATGAAAGACTTTCCCACTAACCTTCAACATAAAATCCACTAGCATTAAGACCGTTCAGCATCATTTTCTATCTCTAGCTCACCAATATCTTGACAATAAATAAACATGAGTGTTGAGCAAGGTACAGCAATAAACAGCAGAGATTATGAAACATTTCACTATTAAGGCCTACTTACCCAGAACTGTGAAACTCCCAACAACACAGAAGTGCAAGCAAGGTATTTTTAACTAGCACTGTAATTAGTGAATTAAATGCAGGTGAGTAGGCTGGAGAGTATGCCGGACACGTCATTAGGAGCACCCAGGTGCGTTCTAATTAACCAAGTGTGTTTTTGTCTAAAAGTGACCTGACATGTTAGCAAAGTTGATTCTATGTAGGGTAAGTAGAGATTCTAACGATTATTACAGATGGCATTAATGAGCTAAGCTGTTAGTGTTGTGGCAATAGCATGGGTAAAATAGTTTTAAGTACAATTATATGGCGTAAGAATAATTTGCATGTGGTAAATTTATATGTGGCATGATAGTGTAGTGGTTAGGTATTCCACCCACCAATACTAAGTGCAGACGTTCGAGGCCCTAGGTCAACCCTAAGCACCAAGTGAGTTAGGAGACAACATTATTAAGCGTTCTCCTAAAAGTTAAAATCAATATGCAGATGCTTGTATTTAGTGTAAGATTCGCAAACACGCTCATTCCTTGCTTGTTAGCTTTAGTTTTACCCTGACATTGAAGTTTTAGCAACTCCTGCTGCTTTAGTAAAACAGTGTTTTTAATTTATGTGTTTGTTTATCTAGGGTTAATAATTTAATAGCACGTTATCCGTCATGCTGTTCATATTAATTGCAACATGGCCGATATATCAGGTCTAAGACAGCCATTCAGCTGTGCAAAATAGTTAATGTGCAGTTTGGTGTTGGTGTTTCAATGTGAAGTATACCTCAGTAAATAAAGAAATGAGCTTGCAACAACAAGGTAATGAGTTTGAACCCCGAATGATGTGTGTATGTGGCTAACCTTGGTATATTTACAAGTTGTAGGGTGTTTATTCCACTCTGTGACTTAGTATATGTTTTGGTGTGTAAGGTGGCTATATGTCATGTTCAACAGTGTTATCAGCTACAACACAGCAAAGTAGTTGTTGGCAAAGACTTGATTTCAAAGACATAGGAATTCTGTACTGGCAACAGTGGAAAAAACTAAGTGCTCCACCAAATCAAATATTAGAAATGGGAGCAATAAATGTTTTCCTTTCGGTTTGTATTAATCAACATAGATATATTTCTCTGTCTTTCCTTACACTGGCTCCCCTTCCCCTACAGAATCCTTTTCAAACTCCTCACCACCACTTACAAGGCTCTCTCTCAGTCTACTGTCCCTTACATCTCTAACCTCCTCTCCATTCACACTCCTGCCCGCTCCCTGCGCTCGGCCAACGACCGCCGCCTCTCCTCCACTCTGATCACCTCTTCCCACTCTAGAATCCAAGACTTCTCCCGTGCTGCACCCCTTCACTGGAACGACCTCCCTCGCTCCATTCGTCTCTCACCCAATCTGTGCTCCTTCAAGCGGGCACTTAAAACTCACCTGTTCCTTAAGGCCTACCAACCATCCACTTAACCTCTCTCCTCTTCTGCTTCTCCCCTGCCCCCTTTCTCTCTCCCCGTTGCTTCACTGGCTCCCTTTTGTGCCTGACTTTGTTTACCCTCCCTTAGGATGTAAGCTTGAATGAGCAGGGCCCTCTTCCCTCCTGTCTCCATACCTGTTCTTCTGCTCCGTCTCTACTGTATCTGCCTGCTTGGAGTTTCTGAAGTACTGGTACTTTGTGTTTATTGTCCTGTACTGTTTTACCCTGTATAGTCTACTGTTTGTACCATGTACGGCGCTGCGGAAACCTTGTGGCGCCTAACAAATAAACGATAATAATAATAATAATAATAATATATGCATACATTTTGACTCTGCATGCACCAAATCTTTCTGGGTATAATATTTCAAAGTATAGGCATTTTTCCCATGTTTTAAGAAAACCAACTTATGCTATAAGTTGCTGGTCATCTTTCATTTGTATTCTATTCCCATGAAATCACCACTTGTACAGTGGTGTAACAGTTAGGCAATCCATCTTGCAAGCTTTCTATGTGGGTTTGAGTCCTCACTAATTCTCTGGCTCTTAATATCATTACACTATTTGTGTTGCTGTTAAAAGTGTCCCTGTGGTAATAGTACGCTTGTTTGAAATTTGCATAAATCATGTGTGTAAATCGCTAAAATATAGTTTAGAGTTATTATATTTCTATTATTATTATTTGTTATTGCAAACGCACCATCACCAACTGTCAAATCAGGCATGTAACATATTGAGACTAATGAAATTGGTAATTGTTGAGAATCATAGGAGATTTATAATAAATATTTATGGCAAAGTCTATTGTTTGGGAGACATTTTAAAAAAAATGAAATAATTACCCATGCAGTGTGCACACCATTCCGGCAGCCGGAATGAATGTGGAATGCACTGAGGCAACCATTCCGGCAGTGGAATGAATGTGGAATGCACTGAGGCAACCATTCCGGCAGTGGAATGCACTGTGAACTGGATTCTCCCTATAATGCTGAGAAGATATGTGGCTAGCATACCAAAGTGCAGTGTACAGGCCTATAAAAGCCAGTCCTCTTTATTGAAGAGGCAGTACTCTCTCGGCCTCTCCGGTTCCGTCCATGCCTGGTTCTGCTCCTACCTCGCTAACCGCACCTTCTCTGTCTCCATGTCTGACTCTTCCTCCACCCTCTCCCCACTCCCAGTAGGCGTCCCCCAGGGCTCTGTCCTCGGCCCTTTACTCTTTTCGCTATACACTTCCTCCCTTGGTGCGCTCATCTCCTCCTTTGGTCTTCAGTATCACCTGTATGCTGACGACATTCAACTCTACATCTCTTCTCCTGATCTCTCTTCCTGATCTCTCTTGCTCCCTTGTAGCAGTTAGCCAATCCACCTTGCAAGCTTGCTACGTGGGTTCGAGTCCTCACCAATTCTCTCGGCTCTTAGGGATCATTAATATCCTTACACTATTTGTGTTGCTGTTAAAAGTGTCACTTGTTTTCAATTTGCATAAATCATGTGTGTAAAACCCTAAAATATAGTTTCAAGTTATTATATGTGTATTAATATTATTTGTTATTGCAAACGCACCATCACCAACTGTCAAATCAGCCATGTAACATATTGAGACTATTGGTAATTGTTCAGAATGGTTGGAGATTTATCATAAATATTTATGACAAAGTCTATTGTTTGGGAGACATTTTACATAAAATGAAATAATTACCCATGCAGTGTGCACAACAATTCCGGCAGTGGAATGAATGTGGAATGCACAGAGGCAACCATTCCGGCAGTGGAATGAATTATGTCCTGGATTCTCCCCATAATGCTGAGAAGATATGTGGCTAGCAGTGTACAGGCCTATAAAAGCCAGTCCTCTTTACTGAAGAGGCAGCAAGCAGCATAGTGCACTATAATAAAAAAAAATTTTTTTTTTTTTAAAAATTAAAAATCCTAATATTAATACGTGTGTTTGTTTAGCATATTTTTTTTCATACTGAGAGTATGCTTCTAAAGTCTTTTAACAGTTGTTTGCGCTAGGTTTTTTGGGTTTAAACATGACCCTGGCCGTTATTAACTTTTGGGAAAGATTTGAGACAGGAGTGACGTCAGTTTCACTCAACTGGAAAGAGGGAACACCTACTGTTCTCAAGTGAATATGCATAACGCCTACTTTACTCAAATGTTGTCTCATCTCCGCCCAGTCCGCGCCTACTCTCCGCCCATTCTCACCCCTTTGTTCTCAAGTGGTCAGCAGCCATCTCAAATCTATTTGCGTTGTCCTTTGAGATTACGTTGACTTTGAGAGTAGTATCTGCCGTGATTGCGTAGCGTAACTGGCGTTTTGCGTATCGTAACTGGCGTTTTACGCGTCTCAAGTGCCGTTTCGCGCATGCGCAGAACAAATTCGCAGATGCGTATGCGTTTGCGTACCTTGATGAATCGGGCCCTTAGTTTGTTAAAGTGTGCATGTTCTTTTTAATATCCAACATAAGGGTGGGTGGGAGGGCCCAAGGACAATTCCATCTTGCACCACTTTTCCTTTCAGCTACCGCTGTGTGCCAATGTTACCTACATGTGCTATATACTGTTGTGTGCTTACAAAAAATATTAGGCACCTATTGATGATGCAGATTACTCAGTACAACATTTTGACATCTGGGGGTAAATGTATTAAACAGCGCTTTTTGCAACTCGCCAATATTCGTTGCGTTTGACAGCTAATTTTAAAATGGCAATGTGTTTAAAGGCAAGATTTGCTTTTAAACACATTGATGTTTTAAATATAGCTGTCAAACTTGCCGAATATCGACGATTCGCAAAAAGTGCTGTTTAATACATTTACCCCCGGTCTGATCTACTGTAAGAGAATTGACCAGAATTAGTGACACATCTGCTGAAACTTCACCCGAACTTACTATCAACATCCAAAGAATGGTGGAGGATTATTTTTTATTTTTTAGAACGATATAAAGACAACAGTTTTATTAACAAAGAACAACGTTGCTTGCAGAAGTAATGTAAGCATGGATGTCTAAATAGACGTGTATATGTATTACCTTCCACCTAGCTGCTGTTTCATCAGTATTGTACAAAGTGTTTGTAATCTGCACTTCACATCAGAGGTACCTAAGTATATTATAATTATTTGTGATTTGGGGCTGATTCGAAGCTCAGTGATGAACTTGATTTTTGCTGTGAATTACAATGGCTCTTTTTAGTGCATTGTCTGGCACCCTGGATTGGTCTGGGTCAGATAAAAGTATGCATCCTGAAGGGGGGGTCAGTGCTCGTCGCCATGTATTAGCTGTAGAATTACCACAGTTATCGAAGGAACGGGTGGAGCGATCAAGTAATCCATAACTGATTTAATGATCCAAGGACAATTCCATCTTGCACCACTTTTCTCTAATGACACTGCTGTTTAGCAATGTTTCCTAGATGTCCTAGGAACTGCCGTGTGTTTCAGTCATTGCTCTGTCACTTAGCATCCAGCCAGGTCGCTGTAGTCTTTGTTTGAAAGTGTATGAGAATAATATTGTGACCTGTGAGGTGGACTGCAAATGACTTGAAATTAGTGTTATTGAGGTTGATAATAACGTAGGGGTGGAAAAAGCAAAAATATGTGATTTTAGGCAAAAAATTAAAGAGGGATTTTAGAAAAAAATCAGAAACCAAAACACGCAACGGCGGTTTTGCCAAAACCAAAGCACGAAGTTAATCCAGATCCAAAACCAAAACCTAAACCAGATCACGGGGGTCAGTGAGCATCTCTACTCTAATTTACATCTAGTGGTTCTTTTGTGTTTATCCTACCTATTGAAAGGAAGTGAATTAGGAAGTGGAATACAGGATCAAAACAATGGATATCTAGTATCTGCATATCTTAAGCTAGTCTCCTCACAGAGGGTCTGCTCAACCTAATTACCTCCTACTGGGTTAATTGACCAAATGTTTTAAAAATGAAAGAAACTATTATCTGAGGAGAAAATCATGTTCACTTCTATGTCTCAATGTAATAGGTCTGCTACCTCATTGCCGGTTATAGATTCTGACTCCCAGTCTGCTGACCTGCTAGTTCCTGTTCCTGTGTATTGTATTCTGCTGAACTCTCGTGTATGACCCTTGGCTTGGATTTGGACTTCGCTCGTGTATCCCGTGACCCTGACCTTTGGCCTGTTTACCGTTTCTCCTGTTTGCCTGTGACCCTTGACCCCGGCTTGTTAACTAGAATTGTAACTTGCTGCCGGCCCATGACTTCTGTGTGGACCTCACTCCGCTTACCTGGGTTCTCCCCAGCCGGTACACACTTCAATACCCTCTGTCAGTCTGCAGCCTAGTCTGTCCCCACCATCAGGGGCTCCAGTGAACACCTGATTGGCAGAGTAGACTCCGGGTTGTGTTGTGCCGGCTGGAAGGGGTTCCTAACACATACTGACAGTCTTGATCTCTGCTTGAGTGACAGTTTAACCCCAGAGAGGTTCGGAGTCTAAAGGAAGAGAGGTATTTACCAGAAATTCCCGCAACGGAATATGGTCTTAGCTGCTCTCAACCGCAGGTCGCGGTCCTCTAGGGGGCGCAGAGCAGATAAATTGGAGAACCACGAAGCAGCTGTAAGGCAGAATGGAATGTAGCCTCAGATATATGGAAATTCAGGAACTGGATGGATGCTGTGTGATGATCATCAGTATATCCACGAGTCTTGATAGTGGAATAGGCTAAGCAGGTAGTACTGTGAAGCAATGAGCCGCTGGACTCAGAAGGACCGAGGTATACACTAGTGTAGAAATTCAAGAAACAGGACAAATGCAGAGCGATGCAGTATAGTCAGGTCTTAACAGCAGAATAAGCTGAACGATGATGATGTGAAGCGATGAGCTGCAGGATTCAGAAGGACTGAGGTATAAGGTATAATAGTGTAGTATTTCAGGAACATGACAGATACTGAGCAATACCGTCACAGCTCTTAACAGCAGGTTAGGCTGAACAGGAAATGATGTGAAGCGATGAATTGCAGAGAGCAGAAGCACTGATATCCACACAGGTGTTATAACTCTGGTACATGACCGATAATGAGTGAGGCTGCAGCTGACGAATGAACGGCCTAACCCAAGAAGTCAGGAACAAAGGTAAGTATAAGCATGAACAGGAGTCAGATGCGATTTTTTCTATCAGGTAGGGTGACCGGATGATCTGACACCCATAGGACAGAGGAGGGCCCTTAAAAAGGGAACAGGCTGGTGATCATTCAATCACCATGAAGCAGAGGTTTTAAAGGGTTGCGCATGTGCAGAAAACGTGGCAAGATTGCGTCCGAGGATTGAGGAACACCAGGCTGTACAGCAGATAACAGTAACCACGGAAAGCCAATGTACATAAGGATCAGAATGGAACTAAACCTGTGGGATGCGTGATAACTCACCTCTGAATCGGGCTGTTTCACACTCACAGCATTAACCTAGGCACTATATTAATAGCAGACACTGTAGTTGTAGCAGCTGCAGACATTACAGCTGTAGTAGTGGCAGGCACTGCAGCAGTAACAGACACAGTAGCAGGCATTGGAGCTGTTAATTCACACTCTCATGCAAACAGCTAACTTGCATTGAACCTTCCATGTCTTCACATTGAATAAATATATACTGACTTTTCTGCTGTGAGCTTGCATGTACCTCCACCTCAGCATATGTTGACATGTTATCCAAAGTTTCTGCCCATTGTTGAAATCAGGTCTACTGGGTAATTTCCACATGAAACTGGAAGGAGCTCTAAGCTTCCACCGGACAATGTCCAAATACATATGGTTTGCTCTCATCCCCAACCAAGCTGTTCTGTAAATTTAGTTCTGGGAGAGCTCAGCCCACGCTAGGCCCTGAAGCCTGGGGACTCTCCTCCAAATCGCCCCCAAAGGTTTGCTTCCTGGTTTTTGGGCGTAGGGTAGGCCCAGAAGCCTGGGGCCTCTCCATCTCCTCCTCCCCAGGTTACTGCATGATTCCCTGGGTGCTATCACAGGGATCTCTTTGGTTCACTGCAGCTAGCACATACTTGCCAACTCTCCCTGAAATAGGGATGATCTCCCTCACTCCCTGAAGAGTCTGGCATTCTCCCTAATGCTGGGCCAGTACAAGACGTGGCTGGCTTCGCCATCTGTGGCATGATGACATAGTTCAGAAATTGTGTCCTATGTCCATGTATTGAAGCCTATGGAGGTGGCCATTTTCATGGAGACCAAGATTTAATCAAAGACTGACAGGTAAGACAACATGACTTCAGTAATGGAGACAGAAATGTAAAAGACACTTCAGTCTGTAGAGATTCATTAGCTTCTTTTCTTTAACGAATAGTTGCATATGACCTCCGCATTTCTGGGTGACCTCCCGGGCTCCCAGGAGAGCAGGGTAACCTCCCTGTTCTCGCCCCCACAATAGATAAGTGGCGGGAGCGGGGCTTAATGTTGCAAATATTGCGTTATCCTAGCCAAAATTATGCAATTCACCAAGCCCCGCCCCCGCACGCCAACCTCTTCCGGGTTCTCCCTGAAGCCAATGAGGAAAAGGTGGCAAGTATGAGCTAGCAACAACACCTCCTTCCACCCAGCTGTAATGCTCTCACAATGTTGTTGTAGGGTACATGCTGCTGCTGTTCCTGCTGGTGAAGGCAATTCACCAATGCAGTGGGCTGTCACAGTCATTTAATCTTTAGTTTGCCCAGTTCCGCTTGTCTACATATCTGTGCTTAAGTGTACAGTGGGTAGAATGGCATTTTGTAGCCCAATAATTACATTTTATGGAACCTTCTGGTAGAGGTAAGGAATTGCTCTTCTAGCAAAATGGTGTTGTGATGGAATTTAATAACGGGGATACAGGACCTCAATTAACTGTCTAATATCAGCTGCATTAAATGTGGATATTGGACGCAGACCTTATACTAGCATAGTCGCCATGACGTCTGTGATCCGCTTTGCAACTGGGTGACAGCTTTCATACTTGCTTCCTATTGCAAAGGATTGCTTAACAGTCAGTTGTTGTAAACTACTAGTATTATTATTATTATCATACATTTTTATTTACAGGGCGCCACAAGGTGTCCGTAGCACCATACAGGGACAAACAGTATCACAGTACAAGGTGAGAGAGCATGGTGCAATTAAAAATAAGCACAGTAACTTAGGAAGCTCAAAGCACAGCTAAAGAGAGAGGCAGGGAGGGTGAGGAAGAGGGATAATCCACATACACTGGTAGCCTGAGCCCAAGAGGGAGGGCTCGGGTGACAGGTTGAGAGCCACAGAGGGGTGCAGAGAAAAGCGAGAGGGGTCGAAGGGCAGAAGGTCCTAGAGGAGAAGGACTGAGTAGTTGTAGAGCAGAGTTAGAAGTGGTAGAAACAGGAGGAGAGATGGCCTTGCTCAAAGGAGAGTACAATCTAAGGGAGTATTAGTCTACTAATTCCCCTTATTAGTAGTCTTCTCCTTGGTCTACTTCTGGGTGGAAGATCCCAGCAGCAGTGGGAATAATGCTCAAGAATTCTTAAGAGTAATCCTAGATAGGGGAGAAGTAATCTAGCCTTAGCAACTGAGGTTTATTGATAAGGAAGGTGTGGCTTTACAACTGCTACAAATTGTTAGACAACTGTTGTCAGGATTAGATAAAAATAATTGCACACATAAGAGGTGGATTTTTTCGTCTTTTGCCCAGGCATGACAATGGCCTTCTTCTTATCACTGGCAAAAACTGCTTCCACTGGTGCAGGTCTTACACAAACAGCATCATCCTCATCATTATCCTTATCAGCATCCTCATTAGTGCCGTCATCAGCTACACAAATATCCCCCTCATCCAGTTGCAAATACAAAGTGGTATCCTACATTTGTGTATCACCAGCTACACTAAGAGGAATACCGTTGACAACCTGTTTGAAAAACTAAGGGATGTGATTGCAACATGGCTTATCCCGCTTGGACTCTCCTGAGGATATGTCATTTGTGATAACGCCACCAATATTATGAGAGGATTACAGCGGGGAGAATTCCATTACATTATCTGTTTTGCTCACACAATCAACTTGGTGGTACCAAGCTTTTTAAAAATTGACAGTGACATGCAGGAGATGCTGTCTGTGTCCCAAAATAATTTGTCATTCTACAACAGCATGAGGGTGATTGCAGCTGCTGCAAGAATGATTGAATTTGAGGGGGAATGTACTTTACTCCAGCACAGTGAAGAATACTTGAATTCGTGTTGTGCAAGGTGCTGAAACCACTCTAAGTAGTCACCTGTGAAGTGAGTTCAGACACTGTTAGCTTGAGTCAAGTGATTCCCCTAATTAGACTTTTGAAAAAGCAGCTAGAGAAATTGAAGGAGATGAAACTAAGCAATTTCGCTAACTATGTAGGACTTGTAGATCAAGTACTTTATTCGCTTTGCCAGGATCTGAGAGTTATCAACATCTTGAAATCAGATCACTACATTTTGGCAACTGTGCATGATCCTAGGTTAAAAGCTAAGTCTTCTATTTCTTTCCAGCTGACCCAGATATTAAGAGATGCAATGAGCTCCTGGTCAGCAGGCTGACAGCTCAAGTGGTACATGACACAATGGCTCTTCCTCCCTCAGTTTGTTTGGCAACTGCTGCTAAGAAGAAACTTAGCTTTTCCAAGACACCCAGTGGTGATGTAGATGGGTCAGCACAACATTTTGACATTTAGGGCTAGATTTACTAAGCTGCGGGTTTGAAAAAGGGGGGATGTTGCCTATAGCAACCAATCAGATTCTAGCTTTCATTTATTTAGTACCTTCTACAAAATGACAGTTAGAATCTGATTGGTTGCTATAGGCAACATCCCCACTTTTATAAACCCGCAGCTTAGTAAATCTAGCCCTTAGTCTGGTGTAAAAGAATTGCCCAAAAATCGTGACAGCTCTGTCGTAAAATGGACTACATATTCCACAAGAAAGGTCATTACTGGCAATTACATCAAAGTACAGAGTCATCTGTGATGGTGGATTCCAGTGGGGATGAATTAGTATTGTGTGAGGATGATGTACATACTGGTGAGGCTATGGATGATGACAGTGTAGATTGCAGGTACTAGGATCTAGCTAACAGAAGGGAGCTAGCTGTTGCTGATATGCTTGGTAATATTTTGGGTAGAATGGCATGTTAGCAATTGTATGTTTTTCTACAGTAAACTTTCACCTTTATTAGAGAGGTGTTTTTTTCTTTAAAAAGGTACAAGCTTTTTTTAAAAAAATTTTTGCTTCCCTGACTTAAAACCACTGTGTACTTGAACATAGGCTTTAGCACATGACGTAAAGGGATAAGTATCATCTTGTCTGAGACTGGAGAGTGACAAATACAATGTGACTGGAGAGTGACAATAACACTGCTACCCCTGTTTCTGTGTGACCATCGGTACTGAGAGTGGAGAGTGACAAGAACAATGTTACCGAATACTGGAGAGTGACAGGAACAATGTGACTGGAGACTGGAGAGTGACAAGGACTCTGCCACCCCTCCTGCTTCTGTATGAGCTATGGCACAGTAGAATGTCAAATTGTAAAAACACTGTCAACCCTAATATTTGAATTTCTGGTTCAGCACTAAATACTCCCACCTCTCCTATTTCTGTGTGAGCTATAATAACACAGTGCAATGTGACTGCAGATTTTGTAGAACACTGGCACTCCTGCTATTTCAATTTCAGCAATGACAATTAGCAATGGAGCAATCAACCTCTCCTGTTTCTTTGTGAGCTATAACTCAGAGAAGAGATTATTTGAACAAAGTAAGTTGAGTTCAAAGAGAAAAGTGTTAGAGCACTCCAGTCCCAATCTGTATAACAGTTATAAAACTTTTATTGATATCTCAAAATTAAAATATTCACCAGGATGTAAAAAAGGTGAAATATAAAAACCATGCATATAAACATAAACGTGTTCAGTTATTTATCACATTCACACAAGGACACGTATGAGTTAAAAATGATGATACCCTTCAGTGGGAGTTTCTCATATTTATTGTTAGTACCTGCCTTAACAAGTTGCAAAATTGCATATCATGTCTCATAAATGCCAGAAATGTTTCTATTAGAGTTATATATCTTGGTCTCTGCAGGACTACATTTAATAACTGTATAAACGGCTGTATATTACTTCATAGGTGAACAATAGATGTAGATGGATTGTAAAGTAATAAGGGAACTGATGCGGATTGTTACAATGAATCTGATGTTTGCACTACTTTATAACAATTATGTACTTCTTTTGTGATTTGTTGATGGAAATTAGTTAGATCCCAGTTTGCTCAAATTAAAAGAAGATTTAGAGATCTACAATTGCCATATGCCATGTCATATCCGGCCAGGCTTCACGTATCAGTAGATGGGAGAAAACACTCCTTCACGTCGCTTAAAGATGCTGTTGATTGGTTGGATCGCAGATTGTCGGCTGAGGACTTGGACACCTGATGGCTTAAGTTTTAAGTCTTCTTTTTTTCAGTTTAATACTTGATGTTTTCTAATACTGCTTAGGTTCTCTCACTACAATCATAAATTGGCTTCTTAGTAAAGGGTTCATTTAGGCAGAATTGGTTGGAGGATTTAAAATACGGGAGACCTCCTGCTAGTGATAGCTAATCTCCCAACATTTGCATTTAGATAGACAGTTAGGTTATTTAGGGGTAATCTTTAATAGTTTAGTTGATCTAAGTGTACTCTAGCTGTTAGTGTTTCGCTGAGTATGCGGGGTGGGAAGGGAGGGTTTGATCTGTTTATTTTATATATATGTATTTTGTTGTTTTTTTATCTTTCTTGAATGTCAGCCGTGGAAATCTTTGTCATGCTTTGATAATGAAGCTCTGTGGGATTAATGTGGGCAGGTTCAGAGTGTATTTAAAAGCATAATGTGACGATGTATATTTGTTGTGTACATGTTATGCCTCAACTGTATGGTGATTGCGTCAGTGTGGTCCCGCTATCCTCAGATATATGCAACCTGATATGTCATGGTAGGGGTTAGCCATGTGGTGGGGGTTCCGCCTGCTCACATGGAATGTAAGGGGCTTAAATGACACGGTTAAGTGTAAATTAGGGCTTTCCCAGTTTAAAAAATATACACCTGACATTGTTTGCTTTATTGGAAACGCATTTGCATTGTGGTAAAGTAATGGCACTTAAAAAATTGTGGGTGGGGTTAACAATCCACTCTGTACACTCTCCAAGTTCCAGGTGGGTTTCTCTCTTAATAAAGAAAAACATGCGCTTTACTCTAGAATGTCTGCAATTAGACCCTTATGGTAGGTACTTTTTTAAAAGAGCAATAATTTATTCCTCTCCAGTAATTATTCTTGCAATATATATTCCTCCTCCATATGGTACCAAGGTGCTTGGAAAGGCAGCGTCCTTCATATCCCAATCTCCAGATACTCCTGTTATTTGCATGGGGGACTTTAACAATGTGCCTGATCCTAGGATTGACAGATGGAGAGAGACTCCTATTACAACTCCCTTAAATTCCTCACGTCCAACAGCATTCTCTAAACTCCTCCAGAGGATTGAGCTTGTGGATGTTTAGCGAGCTCGTTACCCAGATGTGCGACAATTTTCTTGTGATTCTACCACATATAATACACTTTCCCACACTGAATTGTGTACCGACTCGGCTTGTTTACCAGTCCACTCTCCTGTCTAATCCTGAGAACCGCTGCCACCTGACCTGTGTAACGGACCGGCTTGTATACCAGACTACTCTCCTGTCTAATCCAGAGTACCGTTGCCATCTGACCTGTGTATCGAACAGGCCTGTATACAGACTGCTCACTGTCCACTCCAGAGTGCCACTGTCATCTATCCTGTGCTCCAGCTCTCTGCTTGCTCAGTCCAGATTGTCCTCAACTATCCTCCAGTGAATACCACAGCACCATCAAGGTATCTACTTCTACTCCTCTGTATTGTCAGCTTCACCTATGCACGCATGTCTAGGGGCCAAACTAAGGGCCACGACCTGCAGTTCCCTAGCAGCTCAGTCCATCCCACCTTGCAGTGGTTCTTGGTGAAAACCAGGGGAGCTGTTAGACTCCGCGCGTTGCCAGGTCTGCCAAATCTAGACTGAGTGTATCCTGATTGTAACAGTTTGAAGGCGGTCTAGCACTACCTAATCTTAAACTATATTATATGGCGGCTTAGTTATCGCATTTAATTGAATGGTTGAGTGACTGTGGTAATGGTTCCTTGTTGGGCTTTGTTGGTGAGGGGGCAAGGCCTCAGTTTACTCCATTGCAGATGCTTTTGATGGGTCGATCTCGTAGATCAGATGCTCCTATCATTGCCCAGGCAATTAGGGTTTGGAATATGGCTCATAAAATCCTTGAGGGGAGTGGGCTGGATGCAGACACTCCAATCTGGTATAATGATACTCTACCTGAACTGAGCAAACTGAGTGGGGATTGCTTTTGGCGTCTCCTAGGGGTGTCCTCGTTGGGTCACCTCTATGAAACAAGCCTGTTTAAATCTTTTGAGCATTTCCAAAGAGATTTTCAGATCCCTCACAGGGCATTCTTTTGTTACTTGCAAATCAGGCATGCTATCCTGTCACAGTTTGGCAACACCCCCCCATATTATTAACTTCCCCAATTAGATCGCTATTAGAGAGTATGAGAGGACGCAGAGTCATTAAATACTGACCGTTTTTTCATGTAGCACACAAATATCAACTTTAAATTTCAGTGTACAAATAAGCTATCAAGTATTTGTGTGCTACATGAAAAAACAGTCAGTATTTAACTTATGTGCAAAACAGAAAACTAGTTTGCACCCCTTGCAATGTAGCATGGTTTTCTCCAGGAGACTGAAATAAGATACCTCTTCATTTAAGATCCTTAATGAATCAGGCCCCTAGTTATCATTTATTTAGTACATTCAACAAAATGACAGATAGAATCTGATTTGTTGCTATAGGCAGCATCACCACTTTTTAAAACACGCAGCTTGATAAATTTACCCCCTAGGGGTAAATATATCAAGCTGAGAGTTTTCCGGCGGGTTTGAAAAGTGGAGATGTTGCCTATAGCAACCAATCAGATTCTAGCTATCATTTTGTAGAATGTACTAAATAAATGATAGCTGGAACCTGATTGGTTTTTTAAACCCGCCGAAAAACTCTCAGCTTGATACATTTACCCCCTAGTCTGTTGTGAATATCTCCACAGAATATCAACACTTAATATTTTTTTACACTATTACAGCTTATTTAGCATATCTGTTTTAACAGCTCTAAGACAATTAGGTTATTAAATGGTAATTAATTAATTAAAATGGATGCGCTTGAGAATCTCTTTTAGAAATGTTTAACATGTTACAAGTCTTGTATGCTTGCACTTCTAGAATTAAAATCTCATGGCTGCCAGTGGCTCCAAGAGGTTGCTGGTGCTTGGAGAACTACAAGCTCCAGCATGTCTAATGAGCCAGGGCCCTTTGGTGCCTGTAGTTTCACACAGAAAACTAATAGTAAATAAACATACAACATTGTTGAAAAAAAATATAAATATCCCAATTCTCTCTTTACCATCATTATTGCACTAATTTATTGCTAGGGTTCTCCTTTATTGTCTGTAATCCAAAAGATAAATGTAAAAACCCAACTAGCTCCTAGCAGACCCTAGGAGTGAATGAGAAATGGCCTGTCCCCAATTAAGCAATCAGAACCGCTTGCCTTTTATTGGCCAAAGGCTATGAATACACCAGTGCTCATTTCAATTTGGGGAGGGGGCAATGATATTTTAAAAAGTATGGGTCTGATTCATTGACAGGTGCAAAACAAAGTATTGTGTGTGTTTTTTAAATCAGGTATACGCACATCCATTATCAACAAGTAGCAGGTCTGAAGATCCATATATGGGTATAGCTGCTGTTTACTCTAACAGACAGGACAATGCAGGATACGTCCAGTACATATGTGAAATATCAAGGCACAAAAGAACGTACAGAAAAAACACAACTATTCAGCGATTTTCACCTGTTAGAAATATAGTCATTATGGACAAAACAGTTTTTCATTTTTTTTTTGCCTGAACTATATCATAATTATCAGGTTGCTCTTAATGCATTTTCTAGCTTGCATACACATCCATCATTACTAGTAACCAGCATTTACACCAGACCTGTGGCTGGTGCAAGTGATACGTGTTATGGCTACCAGTGCAACATAAAATCATAGAACAGGTTGAAGAGGTCTTCACCTTTAGCAGCTGCCTTTCCCGTAGAGACTGGTTGTGCTCACAGGAACTCAGATGCCCCCAGTATGGGTTTATGTTAACACGGCAGTGCACAGGTATAGGAGGTTGCACACGGAGTAGCAGCAGGCCAAAGATAAGCAGACCGGACAGGGCACCAGAGGGTATGTCGGGTACAGGCAGGAAGGTCACAGGCACAGGTTCAGGATCCAGGGCCAGGCGGTGAGTCAGGGTCACTAGCAAAGGTTCAGAATCCGGGTACAGACAATAGATCAGGGTCAGAAGTGCAGGTTCAGAATCCAGGAACAGGCAAAGGTCATACACTGGTAATCAATCACAGGTTAAACACCACAGATAGGAACAGGAGCAGGCAGCAGAACTGAACAGAACGCTATAACTGGCAGGGAGGCTAAGCCCTCCCTGCCTTATATACTAGAGCCAACCAATCAGGATATTTCCCTGCAACAACACACAGGGCACAGCTAATTACATTAAAGCCCTAATTAGCCCACAGGCTGTAGTGAGCGCGTCCGGCTGTACTGAGTGGCCAGGGCGTGATAGCAGTAGTTTCGGCATTGTGAAACCGGAAGACCGGGACGCCGGGAACCAGGGGCAGTGAGTCGCGGCGGTGCCCGCGGCCGCCGCGGCTCATGACAATATGACAGAAAAACATATGCCTTTGAAATACCCAAAGCTTGAATTTTCTGCTGCTGCATGCGCTTGAGCTTGGCAAACCCTTATTGTACATTGACTTTGTGCAAAAGCACAGTCCCCTCCTAGTTCCATCACTGAAATTGTAGGCTGTAGTAAGGGTCCTTTGAGCTCGAATTTCGATTGGACATTGCTACGTTCACTGGCGCATGCTTCGGTTCTGGACATAAGCAGTGCGATTTTCCGCAAAATAGAGCACGTATCGGTATTTATGCTCATTATTGAATCAGTCCTATATATTTATTTTTTCCTTTTTTTTACCCTATAAACTTTAGTTCATTAAAGTTATGATGATGACTGAATATCTATTATGTAATAGCATCAAGATAATGTATTATAATAATGTTGTAATAATGTATTTTCAGTTGGACTTGTTTTAAGATGTATTTGAAAATACACACATTTTGGGCTATCCAAACACCATAATCTTTCAGGATTAATAGAGTGGGCCCTCCAATTACACTCCAAATATCCATGGAGGATTGCCAGTCAGCCATTGCCCCTAAGTCTATGGTTAGCAACATGACTCAACTTGAACCACCTCCAGAATACTGTGCCTTCCAACTGAAACAACCTTCTGGCTAACCCACAAAAGTGATTATATGCTCCTGCAGTTAATTGTCATCATCACCTTTTAATAAAAGTTTGTTTAGCAGTAAAAAAATGATGGCACCTTATTTAAGTATCCCTAATTATAATATGCAGCTGTCTACTGCTCCTACTGCTTACTTTACAGGAATGAGTACAATTTTATGCAGAGATAAAGGTTATAGGCACAAAGGTTACATTAATGTATCTCTTTCAAAAGTCAAAAACATCACAAAGCACTAAGGACTTCATTTAGGATTAGGAATAAATCCACCTGAAAGGTGCAGTTATGCACATTGGCAAAACCATGTTCTTCTGCAAATTTAAAATATGACAGATTTAGAGTTGGAGTTTTGGGGCTAGATTTACTAACGGGCATGTTTGGCGGCGTGTTTGATCCGCCATGCATCACCGCATTTTTCCGTCGGTGTTGCAGGCAAACAGCTGGATTTACTAATGGGCGATTTTAAGCTTCAAGATGAATCCGCCGTCGATGTAACGGCGGTATGTAAGCCTCCAAGCCGTCGGCAGCTTTGAAAGAAACATGGCGCTTTCATCACAACATGGTTAGTCTATTTGTTCCCTTTTGCTGGATTTATTCCTAATTGTAGATGAGACCCTAACAATACTAATATTAAGAACATGAAGATGATGCATTAAGTAAGTCAGAAGACGCAGATAGACAGCAAAAGTTTATCTCCAAAATAACACACTATCCCTTCATGTGTAATCCGCCATACTATGTTATATGTTAGAATAACTTAAACACTTACACTAAACATTACTTTACTTAAGATACTTATACAAAACATTAGTTTTAGAGAATATATTTTGGGCATTGTTTTAAAAAAATTGTATAAAGCTGACTGATAAAATGAAAAAAATAAATCTTTCAAATGTTATTAGGTATGTTTCAGAGAAAACAGTCCTAATCCAGACAAACCTTTGCTCATCAAATTAATCACTGATGTACAGCAATGCTACAAATGTATTAATTAAAGGTATTAAAACAAAAAAGTATTAAAAGAAACAAGTGTATTACCAATGTAGTTCTATCATTTAGATATTATTCCTTTTATGAGTATACATGCACATTTAGAATAAATCTATATACCAAGAATGTTTTAAAGTTGGCAATGTTCCCAGTTATGAATTAGTAATCAAGCCCTGAGAATGTTAAAATATGTGGATCAGTATGTTTGTATGCACATCAGTGGATTAATGCATCTATCATATGTGCATTAACGACCCTGAGGAACAAGACTTTTACTTAGACATTAAGGCCCTGCTTGGAGATGCTAATGGACCAAAGAGACATTGAATGTTAAGTTGATATGAGCTCAAACATGCAAATTCCAAATATTGCAGGCATTGCTGGGTAATTTGTCAATGGAATTTTGACCAATCAAAGAGGATTTTCAATGTCCAGAACTTCATACCAAAGAGCCTATGAAATATATTAGTGACTGGATATAGCAGGATTAAAAAGCATACAATGCTAGCATTATGGGTCAGCAGCTAAAAGTGGCAAAGGACAATTTTAAAAATAGTTTGAAAAATATTGCTGTATCTAAATGATATAATATATATTTGTTCATCTTCACAATGTAATTGAGCATAATAAAGTAGAGGCAAAAACATTGCAAAGGTAATATGTAGAGTAATAGTGATTTAGTCCTCAGATGAGTGCCTTTTTTGAGAAACTTATAGCTTGCAGTTCACAAACATTTGTATCCTCCACCAAACATTTGAAAATGCCATTACCAAAGCTTTCATGAAGACACCCGTAGTGATGTACTGCACATATATTGCAAACAAACAAGTAAACGTAGCAATGCTATGATAATCTTAAAAGTCCAAATCCATCATTCAGAATCAATGTAACAAAGTCTATACAAGTAAATAGCTCAAATCTAACATGTTTGAACTCAAACCAAACATTAATTGGGAGGAGAGTATAAATGTATGTCTGTTACACAATGTAGGTGTCTTGAAATAGATCCCAATCTGAGGACCAAAACATTGATCCGACTATTTGCTTTTTACATCATACAAGTCCTATGCCAATCCTGCATTATTTTTTCATATTTATTGGACACATTGTCCACATGGTTTCTTTTGAATGTTTTTTGTTATACACAGACCTGTATCCTACTCTCAACACTTGAAGGACCTCTTGAAGGAATCAGAGGCAACTTCAATTATATTTCAGAAAAAACTCTTGAACATGAAAAATTAAATGCTAGGGACATTTACTTAGAGATGAGTGATTCATATTCATAGAAATCCCCCAAAAACTGAATTTTGGGCATACCTAGTTGAATCGAGTCATGACTCGGTTTCTCCCCCGAAATTTGGATCTAGAAACAAGGCAAAACATAATTCCCGGGAATATATCAAATTTAGCAAGTTTTGGATCGAGGTATCCTATGTTTAGCACTCTCTTCTGTTCTCAGCTGCCTTTTTAGAATTGATAGCATATGGGGAAGTTGTTAGCTGTAATTTGTGCTCATAAAATTGGTTGTAGATGGTTGGACAGGGTGAAAGAAGCAATCAATGTATATTGAAATAGCTGTGAGTTCACTGCACAAATCTTAACAGTTTATTTACAGCTCAGTCTGCTGGAATTATTGTGTTCCTGCTGCATTTGGTTCTAACCCGGCTTGCTACATCTCTTCTCCTGTATTTGTTCCTGTTCTGCTCTTGTATTCGACTCCACATTGTCTGACTTCGTTATTGAATTCGCATTTGGCTCTATTCTGCTCTTTGGTTTGACCCTGGCCCATCTGACTATCCGTTGGTTCTGACTTTGTTCTGTATCCTTCGGCTGGTATCGACCCTGGTTCGTCTGACTACTCCTGTACTTCACCTATGCTTCACCGGCGACTGTCTTGGGGAACCGCGACCTGCGTGTCCCTAGCAGCGAAAACCAAACCTCCTTGCGGGGATCCCTGGTGAAGACCAGGAGTGCGTTAGACTCCGCGCCTCCAGGTTCAGTAGTGCTAACTACGGCAAGTGAACCATCCTACACCCAGTCGTGACAGTTTTGTAACAATCCTACCCGTGTTTCTTACCTTTCTCTGTACCTCTGCATTCCTGTATGGATCACATGACTCATCCACAGGGCGGGTGATTCAAGCCTGCTCTATTTAAACCTGGTGCTGACACCTGTGTCAGTGCAAATTGTTTGCTTGCCTGACTCCATGGACTCCTGTGTATTCTCTGATCCTTGTGTATTCCTGAACTCTCCTGTTGGATTCCCTGTGGATGAACCTGCTTCATCAACCAAGTGCTGGTATCACTATCTTTGGCACTCTCCTGTTTGCAAGTATCTCTATGCATCATTTTACAAGACTTTGTTTATTATGCCAAGTGTGCAGATTCTCATCATTGTGATATACTGAACTGCCATCTCACCTATACTACTGTACAATAAATAATTTGATACCTTCCGGGCAGTTCCGCTGACGCTGCTATTCCTACACACTGTGGTGATCAGACACTTACCTTGCATGTATGTTGTAGTGCTAATCACTACTAATTACTGCACCCCTGTGGTATCCTGAACATCGTTACTCACCATCTCTACTGTGTCCAGAACTTTGCTAGCCTCTACCATTGCCATACTCTGCAGTGACTAATTAACATATTCTGCCATGCATAGAATACTGCTGTCATCTCCATTACTGTGTCTTGTCGTGGCACCCACTACCTGCTGTGTATTCATCAGTGCTGCACTCTGCCATGGCTAAGTCTATTCCATGCTGGTACAGAACTCTGTTGCCTTTAGTCATCTCACTGTGTCCTGTTGTGGCGATCTACCCACTCGCATTATACAGAACCCTGCTAGTATTCAGCCATGGACTCCTTCTGTGCTCAGAGGCTGCAGTACATATTAACTGTGTTTCATTGATACTTGCATTTATGTCCCTTATATATATTCCTTGTGATTTGCAGCACTGCTCTTCCTTGTGAATAACTAACCTTTTATTCCATGTGATTTTGTTGCATTTGTGTTCCATTACTGCCCTGTGTAATGCTTAAGCATTCCTTGTAATGTTATATATGCTTATCTCTAACATCTCATTACAATCGTGCTTCGTTGTTTATCATGTGTTGATATTAGAGATGAGCGCACTCAGATTTCGTGATTCCGAGCCCACCCGAACGTTGCCGATCTGAGTCGGATCCGAGACAGATCCGGGTATTGGCGCCAAATGAAAACCTGAAACCGAGGCTCGGAGTCATAATCCCGCTGTCGGATCTTGCGATACTCGGATCCTATAAATTCCCCGCTAGTCGCCGCCATCTTCACTCGGGCATTGATCAGGGTAGAGGGAGGGTGTGTTAGGTGGTCCTCTGTCCTGGAAGATCTCGTGCTGTGCTGTTTAGTTCTGTGCTGTGCTGTGTTCTGCAGTATCAGTCCAGTGGTGCTGTGTGCTGTGCTCTGTGCTTCTAAGGGCATAGTTATTTCCTCATTCTTCCCAAGTTTTTTAAAAATAAAAAAAAACATAAAAAAAAATAAAATTTAAAAACAAAGTAATAATAACAAAATTTGCAAAACCAATCCAGCAGTATAAGTCCATTGGTACTGCAATATTACCAAGTTCACACATTCTGCAGTATCTTGTGCTACATATAATGGAGACCAAAAATTTGGAGGATAAAGTAGGGAAAGATCAAGACCCACTTCCTCATAATGCTGAAGCTGCTGCCACTAGTCATGACATAGACGATGAAATGCCATCAACGTCGTCTTCCAAGCCCGATGCCCAATCTCCTAGTACAGGGCATGTAAAATCCAAAAAGCCCAAATTAAGTAAAAGTAGCAAAAGGAGAAACTTAAAATCTTCTGCGGAGAAATGTAAAGTTGCCAATACGCCATTTACGACACGGAGTGGCAAGGAACGGCTTAGGCCCTGGCCCGTGTTCATGACTAGTGGTTCAGCTTCACCCAAGGATCTTAGCCCTCCTCCTCCTCCCCCCCCTACAAAAAATTGAAGAGAGTTATGCTGTCAGCAACAAAACAGCAAACAACTCTGCCTTCTAAAGAGAAATTATCACAAATCCCCAAGGCGAGTCCAAGGGTGTTGGTGGTTGTCAAGCCTGACCTTCCCATCACTGTACGGGAAGAGGTGGCTCGGGAGGAGGCTATTGATGATGTAGCTGGCGCTGTGGAGGAACTTGATGATGAGGATGGTGATGTGGTTATTGAAAATGAGGCACCAGGGGGGGAAACAGCTGATGTCCATGGGATGAAAAAGCCCATCGTCATGCCTGGTCAGAAGACCAAAAAATGCACCTCTTCGGTCTGGAGTTATTTTTATCCAAATCCGGACAACCAATGTGTGGCCATATGTAGCTTATGTAAAGCTCAAATAAGCAGGGGTAAGGATCTTGCCCACCTAGGGACATCCTTCCTTATACGTCACCTGAATAACCTTCATAGTTCAGTGGTTAGTTCAGGAACTGGGGCTAGGACCGTCATCGGTACAGGGACACCTAAATCCCGTGGTCCAGTTGGATACACAACAGCAACACCCTCCTCGTCAACTTCCTCCACGATCTCCATCAGATTCAGTCCTGCAGCCAAAGTCAGCAGCCAGACTGAGTCCTCTTCAATACAGGATTCATCCGAGGGATCCTGCAGCGGTACGCCTACTACTGCCACTGCTGCTGTTGCTGCCGTTAGTCGGTCATCTTCCCAGAGGGAAAGTCGTAAGACCGCTAAGACTTTCACAAAACAATTGACTGTCCAACAGTCGTTTGCCATGACCACAAAATACGATAGTAGTCACCCTATTGCAAAGCGTATAACTGCGGCTGTAACTGCAATGTTGGTGTTAGACGTGCGCCCGGTGTCCGCCATCAGTGGAGTGGGATTTAGAGGGTTGATGGAGGTATTGTGTCCCCGGTACCAAATCCCGTCGAGATTCCACTTCACTAGGCAGACGATACCAAAAATGTACAGAGAAATACGATCAAGTGTCCTCAGTGCTCTAAAAAATGCGGTTGTACCCACTGTCCACTTAACCACGGATATGTGGACAAGTGGTTCAGGGCAAACTAAGGACTATATGACTGACAGCCCACTGGGTAGATGCATCCCCTTCCGCAGCAACAGCAACAGCTGCATCACTAGCAGCATCTACAAAATGGCTCCTCGTGCAAAGGCAGGCAACATTGTGTATTACAGGCTTTAATAAGAGGCACAACGCTGACAACATATTAGAGAAACTGAAGGAAATTATCTCCCAGTGGCTTACCCCACTTAAACTCTCATGGGGATTTGTGGTGTCAGACAATGACAGTAACATTGTGCGGGCATTAAATATGGGCAATTTCCAGCACGTCCCATATTTTGCCCACACCATTAATTTGGTGGTGCAGCATTACCTCAAGAGTGACAGGGGTGTGCAGGAGATGATTGCGGTGGCGCGCAAAATTGCTGGACACTTTCGGCATTCTGTCAGTGCCTACCGCAGACTAGAGGCACATCAAAAAACCATGAACCTGCCCTGCCATCACCTCAAACAAGAGGTTGTGACGCGCTGGAACTCCACCCTCTATATGCTGCAGAGGATGGAGGAGCAGCAAAAGGCCATTCAGGCCTACACAGCCACCTACGACATAGGCAAAGGAGTGGGGATGTGCCTGAGTCAAGCGCAGTGGAGACTGATTTCCGTGTTGTGCAAGGTTCTGCAGCCATTTGAACTTCCCACACGAGAAGTCAGTTCCGACACTGCCAGCTTGAGTCAGGTCATTCCCCTGATCAGGCTGTTGCAGAAGCAGCTGGAGAAAGTGAGGGAGGAGCTGGTAAACCATTGCGATTACACCAAGCATGTAGCTCTTGTGGATGTAGAACTTCGTACGCTTTGCCAGGATTCGAGGGTGGTCACTCTTTTAAAGTCAGAGGAATACATTCTGGCCACCGTGCTCGATCCTCGGTTTAAAGCGTATGTTGTGTCTCTGTTTCCGGCGGACACAAGTCTACAGCGGTGCAAAGACCTGCTGGTCAGGAGATTGTCCTCTGAAGAGGACCGTGACATGCCAACAGCTCCACCCTCATTTTCTTCCACATCTATGGCTGCGAGGAAAAAGCTCAGTTTTCCTAAAAGAGCCGCTGGCGGGGATGCTGATAACATCTGGTTTGGACTGAAGGACCTGCCAACCATTGCAGACATGTCTACTGTCGCTGCATTGGATGCTGTCACAATTGAAAAAATGGTGGAGGATTATTTTGCTGACACCACCCAAATAGACATGTCAGACAGTCCATATTGTTATCGGCAGGAAAAAAAGGCAGTTTGGAAGCCCCTGTACAAACTGGCTCTATTTTACCTGAGTTGTCCCCCCTCCAGTGTGTAATTGGAAAGAGTTTTTAGTGCAGCGGGGAACCTGGTCAGTGAGCGGCGAAGGAGGTTGCTTCCTCACAACGTTGAAAAAATGATGTTTATAAAATGAATAATCAATTCCTTAATGAAGTACAGCACTGCCCTCCAGATAGTACAGAGGGACATGTGGTTGTGGAGTCCAGAGTGGGACGAATTGATAATGTGTGAGGAGGAGGAAGTACACACTGTAGGGGGAGAGGAATCAGAGGTTGAGGATGAGGACGACATCTTTCCTCAGTAGAGCCTGTTTAGTTTGTACAGGGAGAGATGAATTGTTTTTTTGGTGTGGGGGCCCAAACAAACCAATCATTTCAGCCACAGTTGTTTGGTAGGCCCTGTCGCTGAAATGATTGGTTTGTTATAGTGTGCATGTACTATTTCAAAAACATAAGGGTGGGTGGGAGGGCCCAAGGACAATTCCATCTTGCAACTCTTTTTTTGGCATTATGTGACCATTCAACAGTCGTTTGCCATGTTCAAAAAGTAAAACAAAAGTAAAATGCCCTGTCATTATTTAAAACAAGAAGTATTGACGTGCTAGAATTACTGTAGTGTTTATATGTTATAAACACTACACTTGGAAGTTGGAGGAGGTATTGTGGCCCCGGTACCAAATTTAGTACCGGGGCCACTCCACTATGCAGTCCAGATAGAGGTGTATCAGATGTTAAACAACGTTGACTGTTGCTGCAAAATTTTTAAATAATATTGTGGGGAACACTACACTATGCAGTCCATAAACTTTTTTGGTGGAATTCAGACCCGTGGAGGGTTTTTTAATTATATTGTGGCCCCGATAAAAAATTGTGTACCGGGGCCACCCCACTACGCAGTCAAGAAACTTTTTTTTTGGAATTCAGACCCGTGGAGGGTTTTTTAATTATATTGTGATGACCACTCCTCTACGCAGTCCAGGTACATTTTTTGGTACGATTCAGACCAGTTGAGGGTTTTTAAATTATATTGTGGTGACCACTCCTCTACGCAGTCCAGATACAATTTTTGGTGTAATTAAGACCAGTTGATGGTTTTCTTATTATATTGTGGTGACCACTCCTCTACGCAGTCCAGTACAATTTTTGGTGTAATTAAGACCAGTTGATGGTTTTCTTATTATATTATGGTGACCACTCCTCTACGCAGTCCAGGTACATTTTTTGGTGCGATTCAGACCAGTTGAGGGTTTTTAAATTATTGTGGTGACCACTCCTCTACGCAGCCCAGGTACATTTTTTGGTGCGATTCAGACCAGTTGATGATTTTCTTATTATATTGTGGTGACCACTCCTCTACGCAGTCCAGGTACATTTTTTGGTGCGATTCAGACCAGTTGAGGGTTTTTAAACTATATTGTGGTGACCACTCCTCTACGCAGTCCAGGTACATTTTTTGGTGCGATTCAGACCAGTTGATGGTTTTCTTATTATATTGTGGTGACCACTCCTCTACGCAGTCCAGGTACATTTTTTGGTGCGATTCAGACCAGTTGATGGTTTTCTTATTATATTGTGGTGACCACTCCTCTACGCAGTCCAGAAAGATACCTCGTTGCAACGTTTTGGACTAATAACAATATTGTGAGGTGTTCAGAATACACTGTAAATTAGTGGAAATGATTGTTATTGAATGTTATTGAGGTTAATAATAGCGTAGGAGTGAAAATAAGCCCAAAAACTTGACTTTTGAACTTTTTATGCTTTTTTCAAAAAAAATCCAAAACCTTAAATCCGAACCAAAACCTTTCGGCAGGTGTTTTGCGAAACAAATCCGAACCCAAAACCTCAGGAAAATTCGAAACCAAAACACAAAACACGAGACACCAAAAGTCGCCGGTGCACATCCCTAGTTGATATGTACTTATGTTCATATTCATTGAATTACTTATTAAGCAGACCCATTGTCTTGTGTTCTTACTCTTTACGTATTTCACGATCCTGACTCAACTAAGTCATGTGCACAGGCCTTTGTGGGAACCACCCACTAGGCCTGATACTATTCCAGTCCATAACAAGTTTCATTCTGAAGGAATTTGTGTGAGGGGCAGTATCACTGACATGTTGAATATTTAGTTAACAAAAAACAGGGTGCCGTTTGACTGTGTGGGTCACACCTAAAAAAAATATATATATATATATATATATATATATTTTTGTTAGGCTGGGTATACACTGCAGGCTTTTCAGACGATTATCATGCCAATCACATGGTATTGCATTGGTTTGTACACTTTAACAGTGAGCAATTATTATTCCAAAGCTCTTTATATCATCATCACCATTTTTTTATATAGCACCACTGATTCCACAGCGCTGTACAGAGAACTCATTCACATCAGTTCCTGCCCCATTGGAGCTTACAGTCTAAATTCCCTAACATACACACATACACACACACACAGACAGACTAGGGTCAATTTTGATAACAGCCAATTAGCCTACTAGTATGTTTTTGGAGTGTGGGAGGAAACTGGAGCACCTGGAGGAAACTCACACAAACACAGGGAGAACATACAAACTCCACACAGATAAGGCCCTGGTCAGGAATTGAACTCAGGACCCCAGAGCTGTGAGGTAGAAATGCTAACCACTTAGCCATTTCATTTGATTTTTAAATCAGACTAAACATCTTGTTCAACAATGGATTAATGTTCTTCCAATTCTGCAGTGTCTATGCACTAACGATCAGGATCTTCATAGAGTTTATAGAGTCATTGATAAAGGATTTTTTTCCTCCATTTATGTGTTTCAATCTCCTTAATATTCTGGAAAATGTATGTATGACCATTTAATACCGTTATATATATATATAACTATTACCGTCAACCAACTCCTCGCAAAGGTATTTCTAAATTAACCCAAGAAACATCATTCTTATATTCCCTTAAATCTAAAGGCTTCAAGAATAACCACAGCAAGATATAACTTGATTTAAAGTGTGTTGTATTATATTATAGAACAATAAACAGCGTAACAATATTTTACACAAAATTTAGTTTAGTGCAATATATCATAATTATTTACTGTAATATACATATATATGTAATTGTGTGTGTTCTGACTAACTATTGTCTAAAGGTGTGTGTGTCTGTTTTGACCCATGTGTATGTGTATGCATTGTGTAGTGAAGGGGAGGGGAGAATTCAAACAGGCAAGCATGCACACATCTCATTCAAGTCCAACGGCCATTTTTAAACACATGGTTACAACCAGATCTATCTGCTCTATTTTTCCCTTAAACCAACAATCCAACAAAACGTTATATTTTACAATCTGATCACTTCCAGAATAATCCATCACTTTCTATGCATTTACATTAAACTGCATAAAGCAAACTATTTCCATTCAGAAACTCCATTACAGCAATAAACCAACACAAAACCACACAGGATTATGTATAACACCAATGTTTCCATTTATATCAACAATCTATCCCAAATACAACAGGAATTCAAACTATGTATAGCATAAATGCTTTCATTTAAACCAACAATCTATCCCAACAAGGCATGCATTTATGTAACACTGTCCATATTCAAACTTTCATATCACTTACAACAAATAATCATTCATTCTCATGTATCTATACTCACTCACTCACCTTTCATTCCATTCAAACTCCAACATTCACACTAGTCAGGGCCTTTGTAGCCCATGAGGTTTTTCAGTTCCCTGCATGCTCACCTAGGAGAAAAATCAGCATGTCCTCTCAGTCTGGGAATCAAGCATTGAGAGACAGAACTATTTTTGAATCCTGTGTAAAACCCTTCTCTGTGGGCGGAGACTAGAACCTGGCTACAGTCTTTCATATGTTAATTACTGACCAAATGCTCCAAACCTGATTATCAAGTATTTACAACCATGCTTGCAATGGGGGAGGGATGGCTTGTTCCTAGTCAGTGTGCTAATTCAATTGTGGCTGAATCTGTTATACGTTATAAAATGAAACATAAATAATAGACTATTTATGTACTCTTCAACATTCCCCTTGCTGTCAGTTGTCTGTCATTACAGTTAAACTGACAGATATCTGTTGTCATCTCTTATCAGTGTTCCTAGTGATTGTATGCAACACGTACGAGTGTGTGAGAACAGGTTGTCAATAGGGTTATAATAGGGTTAAATAACACTTTGACGCTGTCTGTCTTTCAAATACTTGATGGGATCTCAATGATGAATGCTCTTTACCATGGTCGTCTAAAACAAGAGTTTTTGACGTGCTATAACTATTGTAGTTTTTATAAATTATAAACACTACACTTGAAAGTTGGAGGAGGTATTGTGGCCTCAGTACCAAATTGGGTACCGGGGCCACTCCACTATGCAGTCGAGATAGAGGCGTATCAGATATTAAACAACGTTGACTGTTGCTGCCAAATCATAAATGAATGAAAATGACCGGTCATCATCAAAAACAAGAGGTATTGACACGCTCGAACTACACCCTGTTTATGCTGCAGAGGATGTAGGAGCAGGCAGCTGTGCAGTGGAATTCAGACCATTTGAAGGCGGAGGTATTGTGGCCCCGGTACCAAATTGTGTACCGGGACCACTGCACTATGCAGTCCAGAAAGCTACCTCAGTGAAACGTTTTGGACTAAAAACAATATTGTAAGGTGTGAGGTGTTCAGAATAGACTGGGAATTAGTGGAAATGATTGTTATTGAATGTTATTGAGGTTAATAATAGCGTAGGAGTGAAAATAAACCAAAAAACTTGATTTTAACACTTTTTATGTTTTTTTCAAAATAAATCCAAATCCAAAACCTTAAATCCGAACCAAAACCTTTCGTCAGGTGTTTTGCGAAACAAATCCGAACCCAAAACCTCAAGCAAATCCGAATCCAAAACACAAGACACCAAAAGTGGCCGGTGCACATCTCTAATAAATATCCATATTTTACCTGCAGTGACCTGTGATCTGGTCCACTTAGTTACACCCAGCTTATCAATACATAACCTGATTATAAGCTTTCTACTGGTGATCACTATACATTTTAGCAGGGTTAAACAAACAGGTTAAGCATACCACACTTTGCGAGTTTCTAAAAATAATTAAAAAAATTAAAAATAAAATCCCTGTTATAAACGTGTGTGTTAGTAATTTGTGTGAGTATCCCCCTGTCTACTGAGTGGAAATGCTGTTCTCAATTGCATAACGATTGGTAAATTCGTCTTCCAGATCTGGTTGCACCCAGCCCAAATCGCTAATAATGGCTTTACCGGGGAACCATTGGCTATGATCCGCTCATAATTTAAGTGTCGCCAAAGCCGTACCCACTAAACAACTGTCAAAGGTGTGTTTCTACAGAAGTTACATATCGGAATGCCTCTATGGATTACCTAGTATACTTAATCTACAAGATACAAGCAACTTGAACTATCCATATAACATAAAAATATTGTATCAACCCAAAGCAACTATCGGCGTGTAATACAATTTGCGCCTTTTTCGGCTATTTTCGTCACGTCGAATAATACGCACCCGTGACATCTCCATTGTACTTTAGAGGCATCTTTCTACACAATCCTCAAAACATTCACCTCCTACCCCTACAATACAGGACAAGGTGTCCCAGCTTTCACGCTTATTATTATTATTATTATTATTATAATTTATTTGTTAGGCACCACAAGGTATCCGCAGCGCCGCTCACAGTACCAACAGTAGACTATACAGGGTGAAACCATACAGAACAATGAACAAAAAGTACCTAAACTTCAGAAACTCCGGCTAGTCATATGCAGTAAAGACGGAGCGGAAGAACTGGTATGGAGACAGGAGGGGGGGGGGCCCTGCTCATACGAGCTTACATCCTAAGGGAGGGTAAACAGACCAGGCACAAGAGGAGCCATTTGAGGCAAGAGGAGAGAAGGGAGGACAAGCTAATGGGAGGAGATGGGGGTTAAATAGATGGTTGGTAGGCTTTGAGGAAGAGGTGAGTTCTGAGTGCACGTTTGAAGGAGCACAGAGTAGGAGAGAGACGGATGGAACGAGGGAGGTTATTCCAGAGAAGGGGGGCTGCACGGGAAAAGTCTTGGATTTTGGAGTGGGAAGAGGTGATAAGGGTGGAGGAGAGGCGGCGGTCGTTAGCTGAGCGCAGGGAGTGGGCAGGATTGTGAATGGAGAGGAGGTTAGAGATATAAGGGGTAGTAGAGTTGGAGAGAGCCTTGTAAGTGGTTGTGAGGATTTTGAAAAGGATTCTGTAGGGGAAGGGGAGCCAGTGTAAGGCAAGGCAGAGAGGGGAGGCAGAGGAGGAGTGGCGTGAGAGGAAGATGAGTCTTGCGGCCGCATTGAGTATAGAGCGGAGGGGGGAGAGACGGGAGTGGGGGGGCCAGTGAGGAGGAGGTTACAATAATTGAGGCGGGAGATGATGAGTGTGTGGATGATAGTTTTGGTTGCTTCCTCAGTGAGAAAAGGACGGATGCGGGCAATGTTGCGTAGTTGGAAGAGACAGGCTTGGGCAAGGGAATGAATGTGGGAGGAAAAAGAGAGAGAGGAGTCGAGGGTGACACCCAGGCAGCAAAGTTGGGTGACAGAGGAGATGGTGGTATTATTGACGACAATAGAGAGGTCATGGTGGTATGGGAGTCTGGGCCAAGGAAAGACAATGAGTTCAGTTTTAGAGATATTGATTTTGAGAAAGCACTCAGACATCCAGGAGGAGATGGCGGAGAGGCAGTCGGGTACCCGAGCAAGGAGGGTGGAGGAAAGATCAGGAGAGGAGATATAGAGTTGAATGTCGTCAGCATAAAGGTGATACTGAAGACCGAAGGAGGAGATGAGAGCACCAAGGGAGGAAGTGTAGAGCGAAAAGAGTAGAGGGCCAAGAACAGAGCCCTGTGGGACTTCTACTGGGAGAGGGTATGGGGAGGAGGAAGAACCAGACATGGATACAGAGAAGGAGCGATTAGCGAGGTATGAGGCGAACCAGGCATGGACAGAACCAGAGAGGCCGAGAGAGAGAAGAGTTTGCAGCAGGAGGGGGTGGTCCACAGTGTCAAAGGCTGCAGAGAGGTCAAGGAGGATGAGTACAGAGAAGTGACTCTTGGATTTGGCTGATAAGAGATTATTAGTAACAGTTTCGGTAGAATGGAGGGGGCGTTAACCGGATTGGAGAGGGTCAAGGAGGGAATTGTCCGTGAGGTGCCTGGTTAGACAGCTGCAGACAATCCGCTCAAGTAATTTGGAGGCATAGGGGAGTAGAGAGATAGGGCGATAATTAGCAAGAGAGTTGGGGTCCATATTTGGTTTTTTGAGGATAGGAGAGATAAGAGCATGTTTAAAAGAGGAGGGTACTACACCAGAGGAGAGTGATAGGTTGAAAAGGTGTGCTAGGTAAGAGCAGGCCATTGGAGAGAGAGAGCGGGAACGCTTATGCGTTCCTGCTAAGAATCCGTGAGCGCTTGTCCCGCGATTCTTTTGTTTGACAGGGTTCTATACCCAGATATCACACACCCCTTGACAAAAACCGTATCCAAGTATCCAAAACTACCTCTCCAAATCTATTCTGTAGACAAGGTGTACAGCTATAACATAATAAAAAAATGATTATGTGATTAAAATGATCCCTAATTATCACATAACTTGCAAATTTGGTTATGCAAAAAGTCCTAATTAAGATATAAATTGCCACAGGAGAAGTTATAACTAAATTTGATTCTGGGATTAAAAAGGAAGAGGAAAAACAATTTTTTTTTAAGTATATTTATGTTATCTGTCCCCACCAGTCCACAGAATCAGATTTAAACAATAAATATAACCGCTAAATAAACACAAGTCCTTCCAACTACATTGTATTATAAGTGAAGACAAAATAATAACCATCATAATTTCTCGCAGTTATTATGAAACTACTATCATACAACTTTGAGATCATACATAATCCTTACATACTACACCTATAGATACAGAATAGTTCAACAGATACATACTCCCGTTATTAAACGTCTATTTGCCAACATATTATGAAAATTAAAATTCAAAATCATAATCTAGATTCACTGTAATTAAATATATATCTTTCAGGACACAGATGAAATAATGTTACTTGTCAAAACCGCTTTCTAGAAAAGGCATATGGTAATATCACACAAATATCACGTCTTTCGTGTATCTATGCTATTCGTCCCTGCCCCTCTACCAAAATAAGTTTACAATATAACAGTAAATTCACCAGTATATCTTCAAGAAAATTATACTTAAAACAGTTCGGGCTAGCTCACCATTGATAAAGAATTTTTTCCTCCTTTTATGGGTTTCAATCTCCTTAATATTCTGGAAAATGTATATATGACCATTTAATACCGTTATATATATATATGACTATTACCGTCAACCAACCCCTCACAAAGGTATTTCTAAATTAACCCAAGAAACATCATTCTTATATTCCCTTAAATCTAAAGGCTTCAAGAATAATCACATCAAGATATAACTTCATTTAAAGTGTGTTGTATTATATTATAGAACAATAAACAGCGTAACAATATTTTACACAAAATATAGTTTTTAGTGCAATATATCATACTTATTGCCTGTAATATCAATATATATGTAACTGTGTGTGTTTTAACTAACTATTGTCTAAAGGCATGTGTGTGTGTTTGTTTTGACCCATGTGTATGCATTGTGTAGTGAAGGGGGAGGAGAGAATCCATACAGGCAAGCATGCACACATCTCATTCAAGTCCAACGGCCATTTTTAAACACATGGTTACAACCAGATCTATCTGCTCTATTTTTCCCTTAAACCAACAATCCAACAAAATGTTATATTTAACAATCTGATCACTTCCAGAATAATCCATCACTTTCTATGCATTTACATTAAACTGCATAAAGCAAACTATTTCCATTCAGAAACTCCATTACAGCAATAAACCAACACAAAACCACACAGGACTATGTATAACACCACCGTTTTCATTTATATCAACAATCTATCCCAAACACAACAGGAATTCAAACTATGTATAGCATAAATGCTTTCATTTAAATCAACAATCTATCCCAACAAGGCATGCATTTATGTAACAATGTCCATATTCAAACTTTCATATCACTTAAACTTTCAAATCACTTACAACAAATAATTATTCATTCTCATGTATCCATACTCACTCACTCACCTTTCATTCCATTCAAACTCCAACATTCACACTAGTCAGGGCCTTTGTAGCCCATAAGGTTTTTCAGTTCCCTGCATGCTTACCTAGGAGCAAAATCAGCATGTCCTCTCAGTCTGGGAATCAAGCAATGAGAGACAGAACTATTTTTGAATCCTGTGTAAAACCCTTCTTTGTGGGCGGAGACTAGAACCTGGCTACAGTCTTTCATATGTTAATTACTGACCAAATGCTCCAAACCTGATTATCAAGTATTTACAACCATTCTTGCAATGGGGGAGGGATGGCTTGTTCCTAGTCAGTGTGCTAATTCAATTGTGGCTGAATCAGTTATATGTTATAAAATGAAACATAAATAATATTATTATATTGATTATTTATGTACTCTTCAACAGTCATGATCTTTTCATCAGATGGTTATGTCAAATGAAAAGCACAGATCTGAGGGTAAATCTTTTAAATCATGTATATAGTGTACATATGAATGGATATGCTGATCGGGACTTTCAGTTGTTAGTAAAATTGTTAACTATATTGCATCGAGAGAAATGTTTTGTAGTGTGTGCTAAGCCTTACTTTTAAAATCCAAGTGTTTTATTGTCAAAGCGATTGTGTAAGGGGCAGTATCAGTAAACAGTCAAAAGCAGGTTGCTCTTCACACTGAGCAGCACCCACTCCAAAAAATATATATATTTTTTTAATGATTAGATTAATGAAACATTACAGCGCTGACAAATAAATATATTCCCTGAATAATTTTTTTTATACATATTTATCAACTGTGATGTCCTGATAAATTATGACGGTGCATTAGTCGGAAAATCCTGTGACACCAGAGGGTTAAAAAAACAAATATTTATTACACCAATATTACCAACACATAAAAAAACCTCCAATTAAAACGATTGTAAAACTGGTAATTAATTCATTAAGTGAACTTATTTGTGTATGGAGCAAAACTCAGATCCTGAATATATGTCCTGTTTAATAGAGTCTGAATACCTCCAAAACATGTTATCCCAGACTTCTGAGGACAATACGTTTAATAGGTAACACCTCATAGTGGAGCGGCTGCGATGCTGCTCGGACTTTCTCACGTCTGGATGTTAGCCTGTCAGCTCCCAAGCTGGGTTGATGGTATGTGCAGCCATCACTCGAAAAATTTTGGCTCATATCGGGATCACATAGAAGGAATGAGAATATTGCTTGGACAATTCATGTGATGATCGCGAATCCGACTAGCTCTGTTGAGAATTACCATACAGTTCTGGATTATCAGGTGGACAGTAACAATGGTAAATCTGACACGTTTCGTCTGACTTTTTTAAAGGCACCACAGGAAAATCATTCTGATCTTGCCATAGTGAGTAGTATTTATTCTGCCCTTAATTAGCACAATAAGGGCCATTACTTGTCTAATTATTAAAATATTCATTAGCGCCAAATAAATTGATTATGCTTTTATACATTTTTAAATTATATTGACAATAGATATATTATTGTAAAAGAATCCATTTATTTAATATCGGATCTTGTGGATATCCCAATCTATCTAGCATACGAATGATAAACATTTAATTAACCAGATAATTTGATCACGTTAATAATCTACATCATAGATGAAACTAATATAGTATGCAACATAACTGACATGGCTTAAAAAACCCAACAATCTTAAAATTTGTAACATTAATTAACCACTCTGTTGTAAATATGATATCTTATCAATTCATTAATTCCTCTGAATAATATCAAAAGCAGGGTTAGAAAAATCTATTGAAACACTGAATAAATAGTATTCTAAACCTTTTAATCCATTACCGGAATTTCAAACTCATAACCTCAATGGTAAAGGGTAGTAGAACTACTCCTTGAGACGTATGCCCTATGAGTATGTAATATGGAAGAATTAGGGGCCTGATTCATCAAGGAACGCAAACGCATATGCATCTGCTAATTGGTTCTGCGCATGCGCGAAATGACACTTGAGATGCGCAAAATGCCACATACGCTACGCAATCACGGCAGATACGGCTCTCAAAGTCAACTCACTCTCAAAGTCCAACGCAAATATATTTGAGATGGCTGCTGACGACTTGAGAAGAGAAGGGTGGGAATGGGAGGAAAGTAGGCGCGGACTGGGCGGAGATGAGACATCATTTGAGTAAAGTAGGCATTATGCTTTTTCACTTGAGAACAGTAGGAGTTCCCTCTGTGCAGTTAAGTGAAACTGACGTCACTCCTGTCTCAAATCCTTGACAAAAGTTAAGGACGGACAGGGTCATGTTTAAATCCAAAACACCTAGCGCAAACAACTATTAAAAACCTTTAGAAGCATACTCTGCGTATAAAAACCACAACCAAATATGCAAAACAAGCACAGATATCAATATTTTTTTGGGGGGGGGAATTTTTTTTTTATTTGTGTATATATATATATATATATATATATATATATATATATATATATATATATATATATATATATTTATATATGTCTCCAATGTTCCATTACTGTGATTGTGTTTAAAAAAATCCTCTTTGCTTTACACACACCTTTCTACTAAATGCCACTGCACAGGTCTAACATGTATAATGATATTTAGGGCCTTAGGGTTAAAACTGGAACTGCCGGAATGTCGGAACGCCGGATTTAATTAGCTTCATATAGCGCACTATGCTGCTTGCTGGCTCTTCAGTAAAAAGGCCTGGCTTTTATAGGCCTCTACACTGCAGTTTGGTATGCTAGGCAGATATATTTTCTACTATCACTCCCTATCCATTCCGGCTGCCAAAATGGAGTGCACACTCCATTCCCCATTCATTACAGTTGCCGGAATGGAGTGCACACTCCATTCCCCATTCATTACAGTTGCCAGAATGGAGTGCACACTCCATTCCCCATTCATTACAGTTGCCGGAATGGAGTGCACACTCCATTCCCCATTCATTACAGTTGCTGGAATGGAGTGCACACTCCATTCCCCATTCATTACAGTTGCCAGAATGGAGTGCACACTCCATTCCCCATTCATTACAGTTGCCGGAATGTAGTGCAGCATGAATGATAAAAAAAAAAAAATATTTTTATTGTAGCACTAACATTCAACGTTGGCATAAATATTGATGTTAATTCTCTTTACAATCACCACAACCACCATTCGAATTACTGTCAATGTGAAATGGATAATGTGACACCTGTTGATGGTGCTTTTGCATGCAAAACTACTATGACTCGTAAGAAAAATTATTAAATTTTTGCTAATTACACACATGATATATGCGCCTTTAACCAGAGTGTATTATGGCCCCAGGAACACTTTTAATATCAACACAAATATGGCAAGCATATTAATGATCCCTCAGAGACAAGAGCATTGGTGAGGACTTGAACTCATGCATGCAGATTTGCAAGGTAGAATAGCTAGCTGCTACGCCAATGTACAAGTGATGAAAACAATATGTCAAGGAAAGGTAATAGAATTAAAAGCTGACCACCTACTTCAATCATAAATTGTTTTTCATAAAACTTTGTTAAAAAGGCCAATACTTAGAAATATTAAACACATACAGATTCGGTACATGCAGAGTGAAAATGTCTGCATATTGAAATGTAGCCATGTATATTAATACAAACCCAAAGTATAATAATATTGCTAGCACTTCCAATTATTCCTTTTTCTCTAAGGTTATTTTGGACACTTAGGTTTTTTCACTTTTGCCAGTTGAGATTTCCTATATCTTTGCAATCAAGTAATTTGGACCAACTGCTTTTCTCTGTTGTAGCTGACCACACTGTTCAACATGCCATATTACACAACAAAACATGCTAAAGCACTCTTAGATAAATTGTAGGGTGGGGGGGGCTCTCGTTCGAGAGCTTACCTTGGACGTCTGCGCTTGTCAGGGGTTTGGTAGGGATTGGTGCCGCCGTTACGGATACTTCGGGTGTTCCGATTGCCGATCTGTTTGTTTCTGTTCTTGGTTTTGCCGTGGCGCAGCCTGTGGATAGAGAAGAGATAGGGGGGGGGGGGGAGAGAGAGGAGGGAGAAGGAGAGAGAGAGAGAGAGAGGGGGGGGAGAGAGGGAGGATATGTGGAGGTGATGGGGATGTGTTGAGGAGAACACAGATTCTAGTACCTTACAATATACTTATAGGGCTTATATAAGTTTATAGCTCTTTTGCTGTTGTGAGTTAATTAGCCCTGTATGGCGGCCCTATTGGCACTGTATATTGTGGGGGTAAGGTACCTCTTGTGAGGGGTGTGGTAGAACGATGAGGGGTATTAAAGAGCTCTTATATGGCTAGAGCTGAGATAAAGAGGCAGTGTGTGGTGTGCTTATATGCCTCTTTATCTCAGCTCTAGCCATATAAGAGCTCTTTAATACCCCTCATCGTTCTACCACACCCCTCACAAGAGGTACCTTACCCCCACAATATACAGTGCCAATAGGGCCGCCATACAGGGCTAATTAACTCACAACAGCAAAAGAGCTATAAACTTATATAAGCCCTATAAGTATATTGTAAGGTACTAGAATCTGTGTTCTCCTCAACACATCCCCATCACCTCCACATATCCTCCCTCTCTCCTCCCCCCCCCCCCCCCCTATCTCTTCTCTATCCACAGGCTGCGCCACGGCAAAACCAAGAACAGAAACTCTTAGATAAATGACAGAGTGTAATACATAGCCTGAAACATACAAAGTTAAGCCACGTACATGTATCATTCGGGGTTCAAACACTTTACTTTGTCATTGGCAGCTCGTTTCTTTAGCCACTAAGGTATAATTCAGATGGAAACACTCCCACCAAACTGCACATGAACTATTTGCACACAAAAATATCCTTCAACAGAATTAATTGAACACTTGAACACACCTTCTTAGTAACAGACAGAAAGGGTCATGTTTGATGATTTCAAAATCAAGAAAGCAATGTGTAGTCTAATGAATATCAGATATTTATACTATAAGAACTAAACACAAGCTTGTTTTAATCAGTATAAAATAAAAGAGAGTTACTCATAACCACCATTGCATAGACCCAGCATCAGATCTCGTCAGCTGACACCTGGCCTATCCACCTGCATATACTTAGCTCATTACAATCACCTATAAAATACACCCTCATGCACACTAAAAGTTTGTTAGAAATCAATAGATAGTAGTACTGTGTTTTGCTGCTAGTGGTCGCCTTAATTGCATTTTATTTGTATTGAGTGTTATTTAAAGTTACTGTGTTATAGGCACTTTAAATGTTTTCAAGATGTTTGATGTTACACAATAACAGTGCATTTTGTATTGCAGGTTTAATGAGCATTTTAATGTGTCTTATTTGACTATTGAATTGTAACCTTTTTTTAGGGGTGTGGTGTTGTGAAGCTTTTCAATCTTATACCTATTATTTGAACTCTTAGGTGGTATAGCAAAATTTCCATGGTGCATGTTTATTCAACAGATCACCATCCCTCACAAAAATAAGGAGCCTGGACACCTAATCTTCAACATTGTTTTGCAAGGTGAAAAAACAATCAAATATTGTCACACTTGGGGTAACAAACTATTGTATTCGGATTTATGTTAATGGCTTTATCTTTTTAAGAAACAAATACAAATGTTGGGACCAGATACTTGGGAGGGAATCAAAAGTGTACCTTTGATTTCTGCTTAATCGAAATACTGCTGGAAGGCCTGCGTCTGGAATTATGGAGGTTATCAAATGTGCCTTTTATAGGCAGAACAGTTTGAACAATATTGTTGATGATTGTTGTGTTTATAGCAAAACTAAATGCTTTCCTTTGTGTACTAACAGGTCTTGGCTGGGACATGTCTGGCTCACCTGAAAATAATTAATCAAGGTGGATTGCAAATGACCATTGCATCCAGAAGGCAACTGACATGGACTTGTAGGTTTTTTTCAGCTTGTAAGTATATATTTATGGTCCTTTTATGTAATTTGTGGACTTGTGTTACAATTAAGATAACATATTGTAGATTTTAATGCTTGAAAGTACAGGTGTGTACAAAGAACACAGGCAATGCATTTGTTACTTTAAATTGGCTCAAGGTTGTTTGCTTTCTATCTGATATTTGAAACATAGACAGACATTATGGGTTCCTGCATGAGCTGCCTTGCTACACTTCTAAGCAATGCTTAGAAATGAGTTGTTTTATTAGTTTTTAATGTTTCAGTTGCTTACTGTAAATGTATTCCCAATTATTATGTAGAATGTTTTGGAGATACTCATTCAATTGTAACTCTCTGCTGCTTTGGACACTGTTTAACACCCTACACATCCTTCACTCCATTGTCCATCTAGACACAGGTCTCTTCTGGGTCACTTGCTACCTAGATAACTGCTCCTGTACTACAGGCACCTGTTGCAAAATTCCCCTTCCAATATCACTCTCTACTGAGGTTTGGCAAGAAATAATTTTGTGTACAAATGATGTAGATTAATATGGAACACCAGCTGTCCCAATGTTTGGGAGGATGTGCCCATGGGGAATGCAGTGGATGAATGAAAGTATCTATAGTGTTTTGAATAATATGTAAGAGTAAAGGGTTGTTGCTGGTCGAAATTTTACTGTCACAAAAACAGTACTTTGGTGAGGTTCATTTGGTGCTGTGGCTTGTGGACAATAGGCAATTTGCACATTTTGTAACTTTAATTTGTGGTGGGACTTTCAAGGCACAAATGATGCAAAACACACAGCTAAATCAAGCTATAGGAAAAACTCACAAGGCAGTATTACAGAGAGTAATGTGTTGAACCTTACAAGACACTTTCCAGGTTACATTACAGGGGACACCTTCATGTGCACCAAGGCATATACTAGTTTAAGTGAAGCCCTAAGCTGAGGGCAATTACAATTTCGTGCTATATTTCATCAGCACTGCATTAGGGGTTAAAGATGTGATGTCAGCCAGCCTATCACTCCTGGGGGAGTGGTTTTTCCAGGAGGGCATAAATTATCTGGGGGCTGGCTCTCTTTGTCCTGGATGTCAGATAGGAGATAGCTGTTGCAGAAAGGCTGAGTATTTTATACTTGTTTCTGTCATTGTTTTCTCCTTTTCGTCTTACTTTTTCCCCCTTTATCTATTTCCTCTTATCCTTTATTTCCTTTGCTTTTCTCTTTATACTGTGTCCCTAGCTTACAAGCCATTTTTCACTTGTCCACTCTGCCCACAACTACCATCCCTCCCCCCTGCCATAGAGATTGTATCCCAGCCGTTCCCTTTAGACCCCTTTAGTAGCCTCCTTACCTTCCCCAGAGTTGCCAGTATGTCCCGTCCACGCCGCAGTGTAGGCCCCCCAGCCCGCTTCCAAGACTGCGGGGATAGTGAGCTCGCCGCTCGGGCAGAAGCCACGCCCCCGGAGCAGCAGCGGCGGCCATCTTTGTAATGAAGGAAGCGCCTGCGAGCGGTGAAGGGGAGCCTGTCACCGCCGCAGGCGCCGGGGCAGTGTCGGCGCCTGAGCTGGCTAGGATCTCGGGTAGCCAGGGGGATAAGAGGGCCCAAACAAGGGGAGTTAAAATGCCTGTCAGCGATGGCGGGGATCCGCTCACCGCTGCAGGCTCTGAAGCTATGACGTCATCGGAGCTCGTTAGGAGCTCCGGGCAGCTGAGCAGTGCCACAGTAGGAGGGGATTTGCCAGAGGGGCCTATGAGCGGTGGAGGGGGAGCCTCACACCGCTGCAGGCCCAGGGGGGTTGTGTAACACGGGTAGTGGTGCAGTCAGGGTGGAACCTGTGAGTGGTGAAGGGGATCCTCACACCACTGCAAGCACTCCGATTACACAGGCGCCTCCATGTGCCAGGTAGGTAATAAGAGGGGCAAGGTCAGAAGATCACATGCTCCAGAACAGGCTGTGCGCCCTTCTAATGCTGGTGCACGCAAGAAAGTGTTAGGAGCAAAAAGAGGTAGGGGAGGCAGGATGTTATCCCTATCAGTTGTTCGCATATGGGAAAATAATGTGGCCCCACATACGAGTAACCCGGTTAGTGATAATGGGGTAGGGAATGGGATTGGGCAAGCGGGGGTGTCAATACACAATGTTAGCTATGTCCCTGCGCAAGGTCCTGGTTTCTTTACTCAAGCACCCCCCTCATTACAATCGCTGAATCGCATCATACCTAATGCTGCTATGCCGCCCCCTCCCCCTGACAGGCAATGAAGTAATAACGTAAGGGGTGCTCAGATGGGATATTCACACACAAGATTGCCCCCGCTAATGCCAGAGGGGTGGTCAACGCATAGAGGTCGCCCACTTTCATCGGGAGGTCCTTCCGCAGCATTGGGTGCCCCGAATATAATTGGACCGTGGCCCCCTATGTTGGACCCAGCAGTTAATGTTTACCATGAGCACGGGTCACACCAGTCATGGGATTACGGTCATGGGGGAAACTTTGTAGGCACTGGTGCATCTTGGGTTCCTTCAGGAGTGGGCAATATATTGCCTTATCATGGGCACGCGGTAGCGCAGCCGGGGAATCCCTCTTTTTGCTCACAGCAATCAGGGGCAGTATGGGCAACCCTCCCACGTCCATAGTATTCCGGCAGGTATTAATGCAGCCTGGTCCCTCCCTTACCCTCCCCCTCAGACACAAGGGGAACAGAGTGTGGGTAGACAATGGATTGCTCCCTATCCGCCGCAGGAGAGAAGCCTGCCGCAGATCGGAGTGAACGTATCATTGGGTCAGGATCCATTCCCTACTGCAGGTCCCATTCATAGCCGCGCGCCCTATCCAGCTGGCGTGCCTTGGAATAATCTACAAACCCGGGGTGTTGGTAGGTGCACTAACCAGGACAATAGGGCCTTAATGTCGCTCAGCGGGTCGGGGCAAGGGGGTGCAGTAATGGATGTTTTGCCATCTGCTAACGTTTCTTCTCGCCCAGTAACACAGGCACAGCTAGATAATGTAATCGTCGCGGTTGGAGGAGGAGCTCCGATATAGCAAGCTGGTATGCCGGCCAGTGGACCCGAGACGCCAGGAATCATCACAGCGGCCGCTGGGTCTCAAGCCATCGCCCCACAGCCGGGACAAGGGATTCCGGTTACCATTGCTGGTGAGAACCCTTCTTTATTGACACTACACCCATTGACACATAGCGCTCCAATGTCATCTACTGATGACGATTCGTCAGATGACGAGCAAGGACCGCTCAAGCTGCTGCGATTATTAAAGGAACATTTGGTTCAACCAGTGAAAGCGGCTCCCGCAGTAGCCTTGCCTCGCGCAGCGTTAGGGGGCCCCATGGTGTTGTGACAATACGGCGCTACTGACAGGTGTGAGACCATGTGTGAGGGACAGGATCAACAAAGGATTCCTGGTGGATATGTTTTCCTTAACAAAACAATCCAAAAAGCAGTTGACAGCAGCGTGTAGTAGAGGGGGAATAGGTGAGGAAGCTTATCGGTCATTTCATAACTGGCTGTCAGGCTTCTGTGTATTCGCGGCCTGTTACATGGAGACCAGACCCGAGGTGCTGGTAGACGTATGGCGCTACCTGCACCTCATAACGGAGATGGTAGTTAATGATGGGCCTACAATATGACGTAGGTATGACGGAGGTTTCAGGGAAAAAGCCAACGGGATGAAGCATATTCCCTTTGAATGCAAGGATGTTGAAACGTGGTCGAAGCTTATGCGACCTCAGAGTGAAGAGCAAGAGCAACGGCCGAGTATTAGGTTTCCAGGAGGAGGGGGGCGTGGAGCCCCCTGCCGTAAGCAGAACAGATGTTTTGCGTTCAATAATTCCACCTGCAACAGGGGGGACACCTGCAGGTACAGGCACGCCTGTGCCATCTGTAGAGGCCCGCACCCAGTGCGGGAATGCACCAGGAATGCTCCAGGGGCATGAAGGGGGCCGGGCATGTCTGGACCCACTGGGCAAGGCCCCATCGCCCATTAAGTTAGATGTGTTGATCAGATGGCTTGGTTTCTTTCCTGATGCCGCACAAGCCAAGTTTCTGAGAGAAGGTTTCACTGTAGGTTTTAGGCTTCCCATATCCGGGCCGGTACGGTCCGGGGATGGCCGGAATTTGAAGTCAGCGTCGGTCTTGCCAGAAGTAGTACTCTAAAAGGTTAATAAAGAAGTGGCCTTAGGAAGGATGCAGGGTCCTTTTCCGTCTCCTCCGTTGGCGAACTTAATTTTATCCCCTATAGGAGTAGTGCCTAAGAAAGCTGAGGGTAAATACCGGTTAATTCAGCACCTGTCCCACCCCCTCGGTTCGTCGGTAAACAACACCATAGATACTCACTACAGCGCGGTAATTTACCAGTCTTTTGAGGAAGCTTTGGCCCTAGTGAGATCTTATGGGAAAGGCGCACTTCTAGCTAAGCTGGATATCGAGTCTGCTTTTAGGCTTCTCCCGCTTCACCCAGAATCTTTTAGATTCATGGGCTTCAAATTCCAAGACGGCTTTTATATTGATCGCTGTCTTCCTATGGGCTGTTCGGTGTCATGTTCGTTTTTTGAGTGCTTCAGCTCCTTCCTGCATTGGTGTATTCAAGCAGGAATGGGCCACGTTGGGGTTACACACTATTTAGACGATTTTTTTGTTTATAGGCCCAGGTTCCTCCCCTGTTTGCTCTGAAGTTTTGTTTGCAGCAAAAGCTCTTTTCGCTGTTAGGGGAGTTCCTATAGCCCATGACAAAACAGAGGGTCCAGCCCCCTGCTTACCATTTCTGGGAATAGAGATACACCACGGCAGGATGTTGTCGCTTACCCAGGGATAAGATTGAGAAACTGCGAACAATCATATCGGAGGTTCTGAGTGCAGACGCTAGCTCTCTGCGGCGCATCCAGTCACTTCTGGGTACATTGAATTTTGCTTGTAGGGTGATCCCTATGGGCAGGATATTTAGCAGGAAGTTACAATTGGCCACAGCAGGCATGACAAGGCCTCACGCGCGTATTCGCTTAGCATCCGATATTCGGGCAGATCTTAAGATCTGGACAACTTTCTTGCAAGATTTTAATGGCGTGCGGATTTGGCCTGAATGTCCAGTATCTAGTAGGGAGTTAGAACTGCACACGGATGCTTCCGGAGCCCACGGCTTCGGAACCTTTTTTCAAGGGGAATGGTGCACGGCTACTTGGCCGACGGAATGACATATAAATAGCCTAGTTAAGAACATGCTGGTTCTAGAGCTGTTTCCCAGAGTACTGTCCCTAGAGCTATGGGCGAAGAGTTTGTCTGGCTGGAACGTAGTGTTCTGGTGTGACAATATCGGGGTAGTTCAAGCTATTAACCGTCAGACTGCTTCCTCTCTGCCGGCAGTTAACTTATTGCGCAGACTGGTGTTGCGTTCGTTAGAGTTCGACATTTCATTTCGGGCCAAACATGTTCCTGGCATAGAGAATCACATAGCTGACTCTCTATCTCGCTGCCAATGGCGGCGATTCCGGTCTTTAGCACCCCAAACTAGCCTAATAGGTATTCCCTGTCCCGTTTCCGCTTGGCAGATGGTAGAGCTGGCGGAATTGTCGTTGGCTGCTTCCACGAGAAAATCGTATAGAACTGCCTGGCACCAATGGCAATTGTTCCTGAGTTCGTATCCGGGCTGTCACCCTTCAACTCAAAAGGATCCCATGTTAGATTTCATGTGGAGTGGGTACCTCCAAGGAGCATCAAAATCCAATATGGCCTCTACCCTGTCAGGGATTTCCTTTATGGCTCGTCTGCAAAGTGTGGCGGACCCCACTAAGGGCTTCATGATTTCCAAAGCATTGAGAGGTTGGGCAAAGGAACGGCCGCTGGAGGCGGACGCAAGACATCCCATTTGGCTATTTTGAGATTATTGGTGAGTGCTCTCACAGCGGTCACAACGAATCCGTACGAATCGCTCCTTTTCAGCACGGAGTTTTGCATGGCCTTCCATGGGGCTTTTAGAATAAGTGAACTGGTTGCGCGATCTAATGCAGATATTGGTAATGCGCTATTGGCGAAGTATACATATATTACTGATTCACACGTGGGTTGTAAATTAGCCCGCTCAAAGACTGACCAACTCAGTAAAGGGCATTGGTTTAACATAGCAGCAGAGGAAGATAAGGGTATATGCCCGGTGGCTTGGTGCTCAAAATTTTCAATAGTTCGCCCGAAAGAAGGAAAGATGTGGCTGATACATGCAGATGGTGCACCTCTTTCCAAATTACAATTTAATGCAGTATTTAAACGTGCGTTAGTGTATGTGGGTTTAGACCCGTCGCTCTATGGCACCCATTCATTTAGAATCGGGGCGGCTACTGCCGCAGCAGAAAGAGGCGAGTCGACCTCTGTTATACAGACAATAGGCCGCTGGAAGTCAGGAGCATATAAGTCTTATATACGCCCACAACCCTAACATAAGGTAAATACTGCCCCACCATGGCGATAACCTTGGGCTCTGCTGCTTGTCGCTTTTAGCGAGGGCGTGAGGGGATTTTTTCCCTGTTCTCACTGGATCAACGTCTGATTGGCTATGGGCCTCCAGGGTTTGCAGGTTTTTTGTCCTTCACTTTGGTTATTGCTGCCTACCCCTTCCCATAATGGTTCACTGTACTACTACAGGTATTCATATATTATGTCGGCTTGTACGGCTGATTGTATTCAGGGAGGTAGGCACAATAATAGTTTAAGCTGGTGGCAATACGTAAAGTGTGCGCTTAGGCGTTTACACTTGGTAAGTTTTGAACAGCATGCACGTTGGTCAGTCTTTGGTAAAAGCGGCTCTTGTGATGGGATCGCGCTGGCGGAATGTAATTTCTAACATGCAGGGATTGGTAAGGTAAAGCGGATCCACAGTCATGGGAACTGCTTGCTTAACCTTATTCTGCATGTTATAGTTTTTAGCTGTCGTATGTCACTTTAGGGGATAAAGCGGTCTCACAGTTCATTGTGGATCCGAGCCGGATCCGGGTATTCCCGCTAATTGCAAAACTGAAAGCGAGGCTCTGAGTCATAATCCCGCTGTCGGATCTCGCGATACTCGGATCCTATAAATTCCCCGCTAGTCGCCGCCGTCTTCACTCGGGCATTGATAAGGGTAGAGGGAGGGTGTGATAGGTGGTCCTCTGTCCTGGAAGATCTCGTGCTGTTCAGTTCTGTGCTGTGCTCTGTGTTCTGCTCAGTCCAGTGGTCCTGGGTCCTGTGCTGTGTCCTTCTAAGGGCATTGTTATTTCCCCATTATTCCCAAATTATAAAAAATTTCAAAAATAGTTATAAAAAAAATTACAAAAAAAGTAATTATAAAAAAAAAAAAAATATATCCCAAAACAATCCTGCAGTATAAGTCCAGTGGTACTGCTGTATAACTCCAGTCCAGTGGTACTCTCCTGTGCCGCATATAATTTTTAAAGGCTTTGCCGAGTGTGTGTGGCTTAGGGGTACACTCTCTTGTGCTACATATAATGCAGAACAAAAATTTGGAGGATAAAGTAAGGAAAGATCAAGACCCACTTCCTCCTAATGCTGAAGCTGCTGCCACTAGTCATGACATAGACGATGAAATGCCATCAACGTCATCTGGCAAGCCTGATGCCCAATCTCCTAGTACAGGGCATGTAAAATCCAAAAGACCCAAGTTCAGTAAAAGTAGCAAAAAGAGAAACTTTTAAAATAATCTGAGGAGAAACGTAAAGTTGCCAATATGCCATTTACGACACGCAGTGGCAAGGAACGGCTTAGGCCCTGGCCCGTGTTCATGACTAGTGGTTCAGCTTCACCCAAGGATCTTAGCCCTCCTCCTTCCCCCCCCCCCTACAAAAAATTGAAGAGCGTTATGCTGTCAGCAACAAAACAGCAAACAACTCTGCCTTCTAAAGAGAAATTATCACAAATCCCCAAGGCGAGTCCAAGGGTGTTGGTGGTTGTCAAGCCTGACCTTCCCATCACTGTACGGTAAGAGGTGGCTCGGGAGGAGGCTATTGATGTAGCTGGCGCTGTGGAGGAACTTGATGAGGATGCAGATGTGGTTATTGTAAATGAGACACCAGGGGGGGAAACAGCTGATGTCCATGGGATGAAAAAGCCCATCGTCATGCCTGGTCAGAAGACCAAAAAATGCACCTCTTCGGTCTGGAGTTATTTTTATCCAAATCCGGCCAACCAATGTATGGCCATATGTAGCTTATGTTAAGCTGAAATAAGCAGGGGTAAGGATCTTGCCCACCTAGGGACATCCTCCCTTATACGTCACCTGAATAACCTTCATAGTTCAGTGGTTAATTCAGGAACTGGGGCTAGGACCGTCATCAGTACAGGGACACCTAAATCCCTTGGTCCTGTTGGATACACACCAGTAACACCCTCCTCGTCAACTTCCTCCACGATCTCCATCAGATTCAGTCCTGCAGCCAAAGTCAGCAGCCAGACTGAGTCCTCTTCAATAAGGGATTCATCCGAGGAATCCTGCAGCGGTACGCCTACTACTGCCACTGCTGCTGTTGCTGCTGTTAGTTGGTCATCTTCCAAGAGGGGAAGTCGTAAGACTGCTACGTCTTTCACAAAACAATTGACCGTCCAACAGTCGTTTGCCATGAGCACAAAGTAAAACAAAATTAAAACCAATTAAACAAATTAAACCCAGTCATAATAAAAAAAAGAGGTATTGACATCCTCGAACTACTGTACTGTTTATAACTTAGAAACACTACACTGGAAAGCTTGAGCCTTTAAATGAAAAAGTCACTCTTCATTGCACGAATATTTGCAACAGGCACAGTTTTTTGGTTAACAAAGTCAACAAATAACACTTCGACCCTGTCTGTCTTTCACATACTTGATGGGATTTCAATGATGAATGCTCAGTACCATGGTCGTCTAAAACAAGAGGTATTGACGTGCTCGAACTACTGTAGGATTTATAACTTAGAAACACTACACTTGAAAGTCGGAGGAGGTATTGTGGCCCTGGTACCAAATTGAGTACTGGGACCACTCCACTATGCAGTCCAGAAAGCTACCTCGGTGAAACGTTTTGGACTAAAAACAATATTGTGAGGTGTTCAGAATAGACTGGAAATTAGTGGAAATGATTGTTATTGAATGTTATTTAGGTTAATAATAGCGTAGGAGTGAAAATAAACAAAAAAAACTTGATTTTAACACTTTATGTTTTTTTTCAAAATAAATCCGAATCCAAAACCTTAAATCCGAACCAAAACCTTTCGTCAGGTGTTTTGTGAAACAAATCCGAACCCAAAACCTCAAGCAAAACCGAACCCAAAACACGAGACACCAAAAGTGGCTGGTGCACATCCCTAGTTGTAACCCCCCGATATTTTTGTACTTTAAGTATAAAAGGTATGACATACGTCGGACGGAGGCTAAAGCGGTCTGGCAGTAACACGTAGACCTGTGTTTTTTAAATAAACCTTTTATACTCATATTTATGTGCTGCAGCTTTGGAGGATAAAGCAGTCTTATGGTGCACATTGACCTGCTTGGTATTTGAATCTTCAATATTTAGCATGTGTACACTGCAGTTTATGGGGGTTAAAGCCGTGTCATAGTTCATTTGGACCGGCTTGGTATACTAATTTATATAAAGCGGTTCGTTAGTTGCACCGGAACCCGCTTGGTTGTTTCTCCATTTTTTTTATACGTTATAAGGTTAAAGTGGTCTCTTAAAAGTTACACCCAGACCTGCTTGGTTTTAGATACCTCCAATTTTCTCTGTTATGAGAAAAAGTTTATGGTAATTAGTTGCTCATGGACCGCTGGGTGTTAAGCTTCAGGATTAGCTTGTAATGACCTACTGTGATGTCCAGAGGTTGGTGCCCACCAGCGGATATTTATATTTGTTTCGAATGAGCAAATTAATTTTATAAGCCCTAACCAATTATATTCTTTGGTCTTAGGTTTGCAGAAGATTACCGTATGGGTCATAGGCCACTCGTGTATTGGGCCGAGAAACATCATATGGCCTACGACTGGTCCCTATTTACCAACCCTATAACATTCAGATGGGTTGGAAGGAGGGGATTGTTATGGCATGCTATCATGCCACTTTTGGACAACGAAATTAACCAATTTGGCCCCCCTGATATTCTATTGGTACATGCAGGCGGTAATGATCTAGGCCACGTCAAATCCTTGGATTTAATTATGGGTATAAGATGTTTTGAGAGCGTTGCACGCTAGATGGCCTGGGATTAGGATAGCTTGGTCCCACATTATCCCCCGCCTTGCTTGGAGAATTCCCTTCGCCCCCCCATTATGAAAACCATAATTCGGAAGGTCAATACGGCCGCAAGTAAAGTGGTTGAAGCTTTAGGTGGGTTTGCTATTGCTCACCCATGGATCACGGTGAGGCACACTCATTTTTTCCTTACATACGGGGTGCACCTCACAGACGAGGGAATGGAGTGGTTCATCATTCATTTGTATAGGCATTTAGGTCCCTTAGTGCTTTCTCTGTGTGGCGGGCCAGGTACCCGTTAAAGGGTCCTGGCTTGGGTAGGAGAGCAATGCAGTCAGCTGCTAATCGAAGGTATTACCGTTTAATTGGCCGCACGTCAACTGCCCCTTTTGCAGTAACCTGACTCTTTTCCTCTGGGGCGGAGGATATCCGGTCGTATGCGACAATGTGAGTCCAGAAGGGGTCAGTCACGATGACGCCAAGTTTAGTACCGACCAATCGTAAAGACTTTGAATCCGTAAAGTCTTGGGACAGAGGTATTGTTTCACCTTACGCTGTATTGGTTTAAAGTTTAGTCGTAAGCTGACTGCTTCGCTCTCGTCGCCATTCAGAGTTTTAAAAATAAAATTCTACCACAATAAATAAATAACCCCCTTTTTTGCCAAACTTATATCTGGTGTCCGTGTCGTTATTTTTAGATAAGAAGGTATTAAGTGTTTAATCATTAAGGTATAAGTGCAAGGATAAAAGGTATTAGCACTGAACATTTTAAGTACATTCTTATACGTTGTATGTGAGCTAATCTTGCTGAAGCAATGTTTTGTTTTTACATTCAACAGGCCAAGCTGGTGTGCCTTTTGGAGTTCAGCAGTTCGTGTGTCACTACACGTTGAAGTATTTCTCCAATGCTGCTTATGTTTCTTGACTTTGCCCAGATTGTCTACTCTTGATGCAAGTAACTTGGCCACACAGACTACTGTCTTAATTGCTATGTATTCTGCTGCAACTATAGAATCATGTTTGTTAACAATAAATGTGACCATGCATGAGTGTCATCAAGCACTCCCAATCAAGTATCTGCTGACTACTACACTGCTGTGCTTTGTATTGTCATACACAAGGATCCATACATAGTCCTTTGGGGCATGTTTAGGCACATGTCTACTTGTTCAATATATTGATGGCATGTTTGGTTTTTGGGGCATTAGCCACATAATGGCCCTCCCCTGAATTCACACTATAAGTAGTGGTTTTAACCTTTAATATTCAAGATATTTGTGTATTTAGTATAGTCTCTTTAGGTGTTGCACGTTTTAGAATGTGGTTTTGTGCACGTTCAACATGGTCTGTGCACTTATAGAGATGAGCAAAACACATCTGTCAGTGTTTCTTAAATGTTGATGGCATTGGCTGCCACACTTCCTAGACTAGGACCTATTGAAACCAACAGGCCCAAAAAACACTTGCAACTCACACAGCTTGATTTGGAATTGTGGCCACAGACAAATGCTACACAAAAAGTCCACTTATTCAAGGCCAAGTTCTTGGTTTCAGATGCAGGTTCTGCATATGTTGGAGTTGGTCTCCACATAATTTTGTATTTCCCTTTTGGACAGCACTGTTGGGTGTTACACTTAAGCTATATTGTGTATTAGTGCAGTCATGCAATGTTCTTTGCAGCAGCACACATATACACACTTTGAAGCCTAGTAATATGTGTGTGAAATCTCAAGTTTTTAGTTTGCACACACCTGTCATATTGTGTATTTTGTGGCCTTGAAATTCAGGGGTACAAGTATTATGGATGTGAACTAAAATGTTCATATTGGATTGGGGTGTAAGAATTAGTTATTTTGCACTAGCTTTCATATTGCTAATGGGGCTTGCAAAAAGCTAACCTTAAAACACAATCGCGTTGGGAATATCTGCAAGTAGTGTGTGTGAGTAAATTCTATGTTGGACATATTTTGTGTAGAGTAAGACCAATGTCTGCTTTAACGTGTGAACGTGTGTGTGGTAGCTCAAATAATTTCAAAGTGTGGCACATAATACCACTCTGAGCCCATAATGTAATTCTCCTCACGCAGCAGAGTGACAATACTCCAGATTGGCAAGCAGTAAGTACTGAACATTAGCACGCAATCTGTAGTGAGTATCCAAACTCCAGGGCAAACATAGTGGTTGACACAATGGTGCATTTAGAATTATATTCAAACAATAGGCAGAGTTTGGTGTGGCTAAGTACCTAATGGGCTAGGAATATGCTATGTCTGCATGGCTATCCTGTGACCAACAGACACTGTGGTTTCTAAAGGAAAGCACTAGGGATGTGCCCCGGCCACATTTGGTGTCTCGTGTTTTGGGTTCGGATTTGTTTCGCAAAACACCTGACGAAAGGTTTTGGATTCGGATTTATTTTGAAAAAAGCATAAAAAGTTCCAAAATCAAGTTTTTGGGCTTATTTTCACTCCTACGCTACTATTAACCTCAATAACAATCATTTCCACTAATTTCCAGTCTATTCTGAACACCCTCACACCTCACAATATTGTTTTTAGTCCAAAACGTTTCACCGAGATAGCTTTTTGGACTGCATAGTGGAGTAGTCCCGGTACCCAATTTGGTACTGGGGCCACAATATAATAATAAAACCCTCAACTGGTCTGAATTCCAGTGCACAGATGGCGGACACCGAATGAACGTCTAAAACCAACATAGCAGTTAAGGGCGCAGTTCCTCTTTTTTTGTGACTGCACAAACAATTAACGTAGTAATAGAAATGACAGTTATTCGAATCCCCAGGAGAGTCTAAGTGGGGTGAGCCACAGAGCGATTATTTCCCTCAGTTTCTCTAACAGGTTGTCAGTGTTGTGCCTCTTCTTAAAACCTGTGATACATAACTACACACTCGGCAAAGCTTTTACAAATTATCTGCGGCACAGGAGAGTACCACTGGACTGTACTTTAATAGCAGTACCTATTATTTTTGGGTACAGCAACAGTGAATGATCGTAGTTAGACTTTTAAATAGCAGTACAAGCTAGATTTTTTTAAAATTTTGTAATACTTTTTTTCCAATTATTTTTGGAATTTTTTTTTTTTATTTTTTTTATAAATTTAAATTATTTTTTTTTAGAACTTTTGGATAACTTGGAAGTAACAATGCCCTTAACAGAACAGACCACAGGACACAGGAAATACAGAAAGAAAGAAATAAGGTAGCAATAGAAATGGCAGTTCCTCTTTTTTGGTACTGCACAAACAGTGATGAAAATGAAGGTGGAGCTGGTGGCATGTCACGGTCCTCTTCAGAGGACAATCTCCTGACCAGCAGGTCTTTGCACCGCTGTAGACTTGTGTCCGCCGGAAACAGAGACACAACATACGCTTTAAACCGAGGATCGAGAATGGTGGCCAGAATGTATTCCTCTGACTTTAAAAGAGTGACCACCCTCGGATTCTGGCAAAGCGTACGAAGGGCTTCATCCACAAGAGCTACATGCTTGGTGGAATCGCAATGGTGTACCAGCTCCTCCCTCACTTTCTCCAGCTGCTTCTGCAAAAGCCTGATCAGGGGAATCACCTGACTCAAGCTGGCAGTGTCGGAACTGACTTCTCGTGTGGCAAGTTCAAATGGCTGCAGAACCTTGCACAACACGGAAATCATTCTCCAGTGCGCTTGACTCAGGCGCATCCCCACTCCTTTTCCTATGTCGTAGGTGGCTGTGTAGGCTTGAATGGCCTTTTGCCTCCATCCTCTGCAGCATATAGAGGGTGGAGTTCTAGCACGCCACTACCTCTTGTTAATTTAGATTTCAAGGCTTGTAAATACTTTGAAGATAAAAAAAGCAGGCTGCACAGACTGTGGAGCTAGAAAGTGAAATTAAATGGACCACGTTACTTTGGTGCCTATCTATGCCCCCCCCCCCCCTGCCCTACACTTGTAGTTGAATATAAAAAAAGCAGCCTGCATAGACTGTAGAACTAGAAATTCAAATATACAAAGAAATGGACAAAGGCAGTTTGGTATCTGTCTGCATCAGATCCCCTCTCCACTAGGAGTAAAATAGAAAACTATTCAGCCGTTATATAAATGGAATATGAGAGAGGCAATTTGGTATCTGTCTGCATCATAATCATCAACAGCCTCCTCCCGATGTACAACATTCACACCTTCATTAGCCAAATCTGTAATTGGACTGTGGGTGATCCTTCCAGCATATGCAGAGGGCGTGCTGCAAATGGTGGAAGGAGCCACCTCTTCCCGTACAGTGATGGGAAGGTCAGGCTTCGCAACCACCAACACCCTTGGAATCCCCTTGGGGATTTGTGATGCCATCTCTTTAGAAGGCAGAGTTGTTTGCTGTGTTGTTGCTGACAGCATAACTCTCAAATTTTTTGTAGGTGGGGAGGAGGGCTTAGTTCCTTGGGTGAAGCTGAACCACTAGTCATGAACACGGGCCAGGGCCTAAGCCGTTCCTTGCCACTGCGTGTCGTAAATGGCATATTGGCAACTTTACGTTTCTCCTCAGATGATTTTAAGTTTCTCTTTTTGCTACTTTTACTGAACTTGGGCTTTTTGGATTTTACATGCCCCTAGGAGATTGGGCATCGGGCTTGCCAGACGACGTTGATGGCATTTCATCGTCTATGTCATGACTAGTGGCAGCAGCTTCAGCATTAGGAGGAAGTGGGTCTTGATCTTTCCCTACTTTATCCTCCAAATTTTTGTTCTGCATTATATGTAGCACAAGAGAGTGTACCCCAAAGCCACACACACTCGGCAAAGCCTTTAAAAATTATATGCGGCACAGGAGAGTACCACTGGACTGGAGTTATACAGCAGTACCACTGGACTTCTACTGCAGAATCAGTGAAATTTGTAATATGGCAGTAACAACAATGGACTTATACTGCAGAATGACTGAACTTTGTAATATTGCCGTACCACTGGACTTATACTGCAGAATGAGTGAACTTTGTAATATTGCAGTACCACTGGACTTATACTGCAGAATGAGTGAACTTTGTAATATTGCAGTACCACTGGACTTATACTGCAGAATGAGTGAACTTTGTAATATTGCAGTACCACTGGACTTATACTGCAGAATGAGTGAACTTTATAATATTGCAGTACCAATGGACTTATACTGCAGGATTGTTTTGGGATATTTTTTTCTTTTATATAATTACTTTTTTGGTTATTTTTTTTATAACTTTTTTTGAAATTTTTTATAATTTGGGAATAATGGGGAAATAACAATGCCCTTAGAAGGACAGAGCACAGGACACAGCCCCACTGGACTGAACAGGACACAGCACAGGACCCAGCAGCACCACTGAACTCAGAAGGACAGAGCACAGGACACCGCACCACTGGACTGAGCAGAACACAGAGCACAGCACAGAACTGAACAGCACGAGATATAGCAGGACAGAGGACCACCTAACACACCCTCCCTCTACCCTGATCAATGCCCGAGTGAAGATGGCGGGGAATTTATAGGATCCGAGTATCGCAAGATCCGACAGCGGGATTATGACTCAGAGCCTCGGTTTCAGTTTTGCAATTGGCGGGAATACCCGGATCTGTCTCGGATCCGGCTCGGATCGGCAACGTTCAGGTGGGCTCGGATTTCAGAAATCCGAGTGCGCTCATCTCTAGAAAGCACTACCAAGAGGGCTAATGTTAACTGTGCACAACCAAGACACCACTTGATGTAGAGTCCAAAAATTGCATGCACCAAATCAAAGACAGCTATTCCAATCCAAATGACATGTAGGCAAAGCACTCCCCAAACATTTGTACAGTTCTACTTTGAAAAGCCATTACTCTACTACAAATGTATACTCCATTTCAAACACCTTGTGATGACAGCATCCAAACCAAGCTACCACCAGGGAAAAACTGACACTATATGGTGTAAGATTTACATACTATCCCCATGTCCCCCTAGAGTGTGTGGCCTAGCTCACACTAACACTATTAATAAATTCTGTTGGTACACATTCCCATAGTATCTCTGAGCTCCGTTCCACACTGGGGTTGGATTTGATGCTTACAATTGGTTAGATAGACTGTATGGTTTTTTTTTAGTATGAGACTTGCTATTGGTCACTTATGCCTAATGGGTAATTGTATGTGTATTCTCAATCAAACACATCAATAACATGCATTTCCAGGTAGGCCCATTTGGCATTAACAGTATTGACACCTGTTGGGTCAAATCTCTGGGACAAATAACTGTCCTGTTCACAGTATGCCAGAGCCTGCTCAGTGTAATTGCTAATTTGCAGGAGAGAAGAAAAAGGACATGTGTGATGAAAGAACTGATTTAATTGAGAAGCCAGGTGTACATTAATGTTTCCTCACTTCAAAGCATAGAGTACTTGTCTCAACCGCGACGGGCACCATGTTTTTGGTGGGAGAGGCAACCATTACACACACAGGTGTCTGAATGATTCGCGTGAGATGTGATGGCGCCCATACGTGGGTCAGTCAACCAATCGGAGCACAGAGCCCTCCATTTTGTGAGAGAGGGGAGTAGAAAATGAGGGCTTCAATTTTCAGTTGGCACGAGTTAAGAGTACTCACAGAGGCCATGGATAATGTGCCCTCTGGAAGGTACGTCTCGAACGAGATAAAAATGCAGGCCTACCAAAGGGTCCGCAGATACCTCTGCGTGCGGCTGAGCAAAAATCGGAGCATCGTCCAGCTGGAGCGACCTCCGCCGGCGTCAGCCCCAGCTGCTCCGAGAACTCAGGGAGGAAATTATAAGAAGTGAGTTCTCTATTATTCGCCAAAAACACGTGTGCACATATATATTTGCTATATGTTTGTAAATATGTTCACCCCAATCACCTGACATGGCCTACATAACAATGTGCAAGCACACTATAACGGTCATGCCCCTTCCAGTGCACCAAAAATGTTTTGCCTCCTGTCTCCTACATTTGTCTGCTGACAATTTACTGACCTAAATGTTTTATTGTGAAAAATCTGACCATTAAGGGTGGTTTTTGGAATCAGGCATTCTAACTCTTGACCCGAGGTCTGTAACTTGCTGGTCTAACCTTAAAAACATTTTGGAGTGGCAGATGTGTTGTCATTATTGGGCAAACATTTAAAAGGCAGGTTTTAAATTCCAAACACCTTAGTGTATAGACTAATTTTTAAAACCCCCATAAGATGCAAACAGATTACAGAGTGTACTAGATATAGCTAAAATAGTGTAAATAGGCAGTTAAATAATGATTGATTAGACTGTGAGGTAGTCCCAACAAAGGGTGATTTCAAAAGTATACTCAACATTCAAAGATTTTGAGATCCATCCACTAGTTCAGTGGTCCTGTAAAGAGAGAACTAATTGACATTATTACCAGCCCCATGGAAGTTTGCAGGCGTAAATTTACCAACATTAAAAAAACATACTACAGCAATTTCGACAAAAACCAAATTAGGCGGCCAGTAGTATGTTTGGGGAGTGTGGTAGACAACACATGCAAATATGGAGCAAGCCGCCAAACTCCACACATATGAAACAATAATCAGGGACTTTCACTCCTGACCCCAGTGCTGTGAGAGCAAAGTGCTGACCACTAGGCCACTGCGAATTTCCACATCTCTATTGAAAAGAAAGACATTTGTGACAGGTCATGTGAAATACTTTGTGTTCATCATGTTTAGCTCCTTGTTTTGGTAGTAGCTAATATTTCTGTCTGCTGCCAAAGCAAAGTTTATTAAACATGTATGATCACCTGATTGTCATAATACTATCAGTTTTTTAAGCTGGTGATTGTGTTAACATGCCCTTTTTTTTTTTTTTATTTCCATTTTTCCAACAGACCGGGAACGCCGGCAAAGCCGCCGGGCAGTGGTGGAGGAGCAGGAGGAGTTGCTGGAGATGGAGGAGGAGGAGGAGGAGAAGGAGCAGGAGCAGGCAATGGTGGTGGTGGAGCCAGAGGAGGAGGAGCAGGAGGACGACCAGCCATCCAAGAGCCAGAGGCCTTTGGAGATAGTAAGTAATTGCTATAAGTGCTGGACATAATTGGATAACATTGAGATGTCCATTATTCTTGAAAAAAAAACCTGCTTTCACACATGTTGATTTAATGGTGACCTAAATGTCACACGTTTAAATGGCCCTACACATGTAAATGTCTTTAACCACTCAAACCACAGACAGAGCCATCATAACACATGGCCATGCAGGGCAGGGCAAAACAAATGTGCCCGATAGCCTTGTCAACGTGTCAGTATATGAATGTTTTTTGTTTTACTTCTAATCTAAACCAAATTATTGTAACTTCCTGTGAGTGGTTGTGTAGATAGTGGGCCACTGTAGTGCTTTGCCTTGGGGCCTATAATGCTGTTAAGACCACCGTGTCCACGGGCCTCTCCCCGGGCCACACCAGAATGTAGAACATGTATCCAAATGCAACACCAAAGCCTTCTCAACATCTATTGTGCGGCCAAATGCATTTGTACCTAGAGCCTTAACATTTCAAAGTAATGTAACAGTACACATCTCTAGTAAATCCTGTCTGTCTGTCAAAAATAGGTATACATGTATGTAATGTTTTTTTTCTGATTTTTTTCAGCACACATGGAGGAAGCTGACAATTGGCCTCCCCCCCTGCACCAAACTTGTCAGAGATGCGGGCCGAAATTGCTGCATCCTTCGAGAAAATAAAGCAGCACCAAAAGGAGCAGCAAAAATGCATGGAGGAGCTGAAGTTGAAAATGGCCTATTGGTCGACATTGTATGATTAGTTGGTTTTTTTTTTTGCTTAAATGTAAATAGTTTTAAACATTCATGTAAATATGTTAATTTTTGTTATTATCTCCAAATTTATATACATTTAATAAAAAACAACCTTGGTGTGTGTGTGTGTGTGTCTTTATTCATCTAATTCTCCTACATATGGGTGTAAGGACAAAAGAGATTGTATATAATAATCCAAAAAGATTAACAGTTAAATAAGATGGTTTGTTTTGAAGTCCATCATTTCACTAGCATAAAAGATTGTGATTTGCTCTTTGCATGTAATCCAAAATAAACATGTGCCCTCTACGAGCAAGCCACCCCTATAAGAGGTATAGCATTTGTAGGCCCTGTGTGCAACAAAAAGGTCAAACGCCCTAGCTAGTTACCAATTCCCCCAAATACATATGTCATTGTAGTGATAGTCCAAGGTAGCGTTCAAGTATCAGAGCAAAGCCAGTCACACATTGAAGAGATCCTCGAAAGTGTACCCAGAAGTGGCGTCAATGGTGTAAGGCAGAAGTGCAAGCGAAGCAAAGGACCATGGTACTGGAGTGTGGAGAGCGGCCTGTTTGGATAAAGCTGAGGACATGACATAACGTGTACGCCGTGGATCCAGATGAAAGTCTGTTTGCTGACAATGTTGCATTTAACTCCAAGGAAGCTGTCCCCTACAACCCCCCCCCCTCTTAGTCCATTCAGAATAATCAATGTCAGCATGCACCTAATAATGTGCATGTGAAGTGTCGGCCGTGAGACTTCTCGGATTTCCCCTCCAAATAAAGATTTTCTTTCAATACTGGATAAATCAGAGGGCATATTTTACAATATGGTTGAGTGTGTATAACAAATCAAAAATGAAACCATGGTGTCACATTCCTGCGTTTCTTGTTAGGATAATGATTCCAGTCCACACATTAGTTATGGGTATGCTTGGTATTTGCGCTCATGTCTGCTGTGTTGTGAGTCCAAAGTGCTAACCAGTAAGCTACCTGTGAGCTGGGTATTTTGCGAGTAATTTGTAAGTAATTTGTGTGAATAATGAAGAGTAGTATTAAGTGTGAGGTGTCTGTGTAGCACGCATGCTGTATTGCTGGTGTTGTGTGCGTTTTTTCACATCTGAGGTTGGGGTAGTGGGTAGCTGTCCCACTTTGCATACAGTCATTCCTGAGTTCTAATGTCCATGCATTTTGCGCACTATACGGCGACTTGAAATCCTAAACATAAAAAGATTGAGAGCAATGTGTTTGTTAAGTGTGTATTATGCTAATTAATAGCAAAGGAAAAACAACGTTGACAGTGTTCCACATCATTGTTATTTGGCAGTGATAAATGAGTAAAGAGCTATCTCGTAAAAATAAGCCCCAGGCATTTGTGTTGTGTTGTGCATTAACAAACTGTTGGTCCCTCCCACAGTGGGCGTGAAGTATACATTGCTTAGCTTGCCGTCAATCAGTTGAGAGCCATCGTTTGTGCTTGTACCATGTTTAAAGATACGCAGGTGGGTGTGTTTTCTAATGTTTGCATTGCATATTTCCGTCCCTTAACTGTAGTGGACCACAAGAGGGTGTGTTTTTGCTGTTTGAGATGCTTATTTCACTCGCATACCGTTTTGCGTCACTCAAAGTATGCAACGCAGATGTGTAAGTGTTTGCGTTCCTTGATGAATCGGGCCCCTGAGTAGTAAGTAAAATGCAAAACCTAACAATGGATCAGACTTACTGTAAAATCATTATTGTTTAATGAACTGCCTACTCCTTTAAGGTTTGACTGTCACTTTGTCAGAATCATACTTTGGCGTTAAGAGTCCTCTATCTCCGCCTCCGGGCCAAAATATTTGTGACAGGGGCAATTTGTCAACTTGTAGCCTGTAGAGATAGTCCAACCAAGTGGCCCAGTGCATTCCACCGACAAAGTATGAATGACCAAGCAACAGAGGGGGCATATCTAGCACTACAACCACTAGGACACTCTCTAACCCCTGGATGGTATAGAAATGATGCAACCACATCATTTGCATATTCAGTATGCAAGGAGCAGGACCGCCCCCCTTCCTGTTTTCTCTATGCCTCTATTCCTGTAAGGCAGCAGTGGCCACTCTGCTTACATATGTAATGTAGCCTCATCATGTAAAGAGTGCACATGCATGCCTTCTTAGCTCTGCTCCTCTGCTCCTCCTAACTGACATTTTCTTCTCCTCCCCCTGGTGCATGTTTGCTTAGCACCTCTGCTACACTCCCTGTTTCTCACATTGTTTAGATGTTGGCATTTCTAATCCCCCAGTCACCCACTCCAGTGTGTGTGTCTCTGTAACCCCTTTATGATTGCCAGGGCCGTAACTAGGGCTGTGCGACAGGGGCGAGCGCCCAGGGCGCAATGCTGAAGTGGGGGCGCAATTTAGGAATATTTTAGGTTAATTTGGTTAAAATTGAGGGCTGGGGGGGCGGCATTTGCCTTTTTCGCCCAGGGCGCTAGAATTGTAAGTTACGGCTCTGATGATTGCCTCTCGAATTTTGTGAAGACATCTCCCCCCATATATGACTCTGTTCGTGTGTGTGTGTGTGTGTGTGTGCGTGTGCGTGTGCGTGTGCTGGTGCGCACCTGTGTCTCCACTTTCTGTGAGTGTGTGCATCTGTCGTCTCTGTGTGTGTCTGTCTCTAATTTTGTATGTGAACAGCAGAATGTACTATACATTGTTAGGAACCCCTCCAGCCGGCACAACACAACCCGGAATCTACTCTGCCAGTCAGGTGTTCACTGGAGCCCCTGATGGTGGGGACAGACTGGGCCGCAGACTGACAGAGGGTCGTGAAGTGAGTACCAGCTGGGGAGAACCCAGGCAAGAGGAGTCAGGTCGACGCAGAGGTCAAGGGCCGGCAGCAGACAACGGTATCGATGAACAAGCTGAGGTCAGGGGTCACAGGCAAATAGCAGAACGGGTAAACAGGCCAAAGATCAGGGTCACAGGAAACACGAGCAAGGTCCAAATCAAAGCCAAGGGTCATACACGGGGAGTCAAATAGAGATATCAGGATACAGGACAGGAACTAGCAGGTTAGCAGACTGGAACACAGAAGCTATAACCGGCAATGAGGCAGCAGACCTCATTGCCTTAAATACCAGTGGCCACCAATCAGAGCCTAGCTCTGAATTAGACACAGCCCCCAGCAAAATTAATAGGCTGCATTAATTAGCCCACAGGCTAGAACATATGGTGAGCGCTGCGCCCGGCTTCCTCTCATTGCCGGGACGCAGCGCCGAAGCGTCTTCTCGTTGCCCCGGCAACGGCCGGGCCAGGGCCGGAAGTGACGTCCCGGTCGCCATAGCGACGGCCGGGACGCAGGTGAGTGAGTCGCGGCGGCTGGGCACCGCCGCAGCTCGTAACAGTACCCCCCCCTTGAAGAGGGGTCGAGGGACCCCGACATCCAGGTTTTCTTGGGAACCTCCTGAAGAATTCCTTCAATTGTTTAGGGGCATGGAGTTGTCTTCGCGGAACCCAAGATCGCTCTTCTAACCCGCGATTCCTCCACTGCACCAGGAAGTGCACCTGTCCTTGCACTTTTTTGGAAACTAAAATCCTTTGAACCACATATCTTAGTGTCTTACTCGAACTTCCCCCAGGCACAGTTGAGGATTGGCTAGGATACAATACCGGCTTCAACAATGAACAATGAAATGTGTTCGGAATTTTTAGTAAGCTAGGAATCTTCAATCTAAAAGCTACCGGATTGATCTGTTTGGTAATCATGAACGGCCCAATAAATTTAGGCCCTAGTTTTTTACAAGGCTGTCTGAGCCTAAGATTTCTAGTTGATAGCCATACTTTCTGGCCCACTTTGAATGGGCAGGTGGTACGGTGGCGATCCGAAAAAATTTTGGCCGACAATGAGGATTTTTTCAAGGAGGACTGAACTTTCCCCCAAATTACTTTCAGATCAGCAGCTGTGGAATGAATCTCCGGAATACCAGCAGATTTGAGAGAGTACAGAGAATTAGACCTGGGATGGAAACCGAAGTTACAGTAGAACGGGGAAGGTTGAGTAGATGAGTGAGATGAGTTATTGTAGGCAAACTCTGCCCAAGGCAGCAAAGATGACCAGTTGTCATGGAATTCTGAGGAATAACATCGGAGGAACTGTTCAAGTGCTTGGTTAACCCTTTCAGTTTGCCCGTTAGACTGAGGGTGGTATGCAGATTACAGACTGATCCGGATTCCGAGGAGGGTGCAGAAAGATTTCCAGAATTGTGCTATGAATTGTGAACCACGATCAGAAACAATATCGGAAGGAAGTCCATGGAGCCGGAAAACATGTTGTATGAAGAGAATGGCCAGATCTCGAGCTGTAGGAAGCCTGGTTAATGGGATGAAATGTGCCATTTTACTGAAACGGTCCACCACAACCCAAATAGTATTATGTCCTGCAGAAGGTGGCAAATCAACAATAAAATCCATGGACAAATGTGTCCAAGGTTTTGCAGGAATGGGCAATGGAAGCAATTGACCCACCGGGCGAGTCCTGGGGGCTTTGTTCCTGGCACAAATTTCACACGAGAGGACATGACTTTTGACGTCAGCGGACAAGGATGGCCACCAGACCGTACGGGAAAGGATCTCCAGCGTCTTATAAACTCCAGGGTGTCCAGCAGACCTACTATTATGCGCCTCTGCAAGAACCGCCTTCCTTAGATGGACTGGAACAAAAAGACGTTGTTCCGGAGTAGTATCAGGGTCTAATTTCTGGAATCTCTGAAGTGTGATACTCAGATCTTGGGTTAATCCAACATGGATTATGGAAGGAGGAATAATAGGCTCTGGGTTCGAAACTGGAACGTGGTGTGCCAAGAAACTTCTGGACAGAGCATCTGCCCGGACATTTTTGTAACCCGGTCGATAGGTGATCAGGAAATTGAACCGGGTAAAGAATAACGACCAACGGGCCTGTCTGGTATTTAGACGTTTGGCCGATTGTATATATTGCAAGTTCTTGTGGTCGGTAATGACAGAGATCTGATGTGGAGCACCCTCCAGCCAATGTCGCCACTCCTCGAAGGCCCATTTGATTGCCAACAGTTCCCTATTCCCGACATCATAGTTGGCTTCTGCTGAAGAGAACTGACGGGAGAAATAGGCACACGGGTGTAGACGATTAGTATGAGGGTCCTTCTGTGATAGTATAGCCCCAGCACCGACGTCAGAGGCGTCGACCTCAAGAACAAATGATTTAGCTGGATCCGGGTGTCTAAGGACCTGAGCGGAGACAAAGGCTTTTTTCAGGCTTTCAAATGAGGCTACTGCTTGAGGCGACCAATTAGTTGGATCCATTCCTTTACGGGTTAGGGCGACAATGGGAGCCACGATGTCCGCAAAACCTGGAATGAACCTTCTATAATAATTGGAGAAGCCCAGAAACCTCTGCACCGCCTTAAGGTTGTTTGGTTGCACCCAATCTAGAATAGCCTGAACCTTAGTTGGATCCATGGAGAATCCCTCAGAAGAGATTATGTAACCTAAAAAGGATACTTTCTGCACCTCGAACTCACACTTTTCTAGTTTGGCATAAAGGTGGTTCTCTCGCAGTCTTCGTAGAACTTGTTTAACGTGATTCTGATGTACAGACAGCGATCTGGAATAGATGAGGATATCATCTAAATAGACGACCACGAAACTACCAAGAAAGTCCCGAAGAACCTCATTGATTAAGTCCTGGAATACTGCAGGTGCATTGCTAAGACCGAACGGCATAACCAAGTATTCATAATGGCCAGAGTGCGTATTGAATGCCGTCTTCCACTCGTCTCCCTCCTTGATACGGATGAGGTTATACGCTCCACGAAGATCGATTTTTGAGAAGACAGTAGCACCTCTCAGCTGATCAAATAATACGGAGATTAGCGGAAGGGGATAGGTATTCTTGATTCTAATAAGATTCAATCCCCGGTAATCAATACAGGGTCTTAGTCCTCCGTCCTTTTTGGATACAAAGAAGCATCCTGCTCCTACGGGAGATTTAGATGGCCTGATGAAGCCCTTCTCCAGATTTTCTTCAATGTATTCCTGCATGGACTTGGTCTCCGGACCAGAGAGAGAGTACAGGCGACCCTTAGGCAACTTGGAACCAGGAATAAGCTCGATGGCACAGTCAAAGTCACAGTGAAGTGGTAAGGTGTCAGCAGCTTTCTTGGAGAACACATCCCAGAACTCATGATATTGTGAGGGAAGCTGCTCCGGAATAGACTGAATCACCCGCAGGGGCAGTGACAAGCAGGACTGTGTACAGTAAGAGCTCCACTGGACAATTTTTCCTTTTACCCAGTCCATGACAGGGTTATGACGGGAAAGCCATGGGTGGCCCAAGATCAAGGGAACTGATGAACAATCGATAAGAAGGAAGGTTATTGACTCTGAATGGAGAGCTCCGATTTTTAATTGTAGTGGCGAGGTCTCCCAGGAAATCTTGCCACCAGGCAACGGACCTCCATTTAAGCCACAGACAGTAATAGCGGACTTGAGTTTTACCATCGGAATTTTAGCAGCGCGGGCGAACCCGATGTCCAGGAAGTTGCCTGCAGCTCCACTATCAACGAAGGCAGACAGGTCCATTGAACGAGCACTAAACATGAGCTGTGCAGGGATCAATACGGCGTTTTTCGGGGAGACAATCTGCAGATCTAGGTGAACTTTCCCCTCGTTCCCTAGGCATGCTCTTTTCCCGGCTTATTCGGGCAGGAACGGGAGAAGTGGCCTTTTGTGCCGCAATAGAGACATAGGCCCTGTGATCTTCTCTTGTCTCTTTCCTCAGGGGAGAGACGATACGCCCGCAATTGCATGGGTTCCTCACCATCCGTGGGAACAGGAATGAAGCCGGATAGAGGTGATGATGTCTCCTTTTCGATTTTCCGCTCTTTAAATCTCCTGTCGATTTTAATGGAGAGGTGCATCAGATCCTCCAGAGAGGTAGGAGATGGGTACTGCACCAAAGAGTCTTTGACCTGTTCCGACAGGCCAAGACGGAACTGACTCCGCAAGGCAGGATCATTCCATCCACTATCAGGTGACCATCTACGGAATTCAGCGCAGTATTCCTCTGCCAAGCGCCGGCCTTGTTTCAAGGCCCGTAGATGAGTTTCAGCGGAGGCAGTACGGTCCGGGTCATCATATAGTAGACCTAACGCCTCGAAGAAAGCGTCTACTGACTGCATGGCAGGACTGGTCTGCGGCAAGGAAAACGCCCAGGACTGGGGGTCACCCTGTAGAAGGGAAATGATAATCCCGACTCTTTGATGCTCTGACCCGGAGGAGCGGGGTCTCAATCGGAAATAGAGCTTGCAGCTCTCCCTGAAATTCCGAAACAGGGACCTATTTCCAGAGAAGCGATCCGGCAAGTTCATCTTAGGTTCACAGACGGAACTTGGAGTGGGTTGTGACACTTTTGCGGCTTCTTCTTGAACAGACAGACGCTCAGCCAATCACTGGATCATCTGATATAAGGACTCAACATGAGCTGCTAGGGCTTGTGCCGGAGACGGTGAGGATCCACTTGCATCCATTCCAACCTCGTCTCCGTGAGTGGGCCGGTTATAATGTTAGGAACCCCTCCAGCCGGCACAACACAACCCGGAATCTACTCTGCCAGTCAGGTGTTCACTGGAGCCCCTGATGGTGGGGACAGACTGGGCCGCAGACTGACAGAGGGTCGTGAAGTGCGTACCAGCTGGGGAGAACCCAGGCAAGAGGAGTCAGGTCCACGCAGAGGTCAAGGGCCGGCAGCAGACAACGGTATCGATGAACAAGCTGAGGTCAGGGGTCACAGGCAAATAGCAGAACGGGTAAACAGGCCAAAGATCAGGGTCACAGGAAACACGAGCAAGGTCCAAATCAAAGCCAAGGGTCATACACGGGAGTCAAATAGAGATATCAGGATACAGGACAGGAACTAGCAGGTTTGCAGACTGGAACACAGAAGCTATAACCGGCAATGAGGCAGCAGACCTCATTGCCTTAAATACCAGTGGCCACCAATCAGAGCCTAGCTCTGAATTAGACACAGCCCCCAGCATAATTAATAGGCTGCATTAATTAGCCCACAGGCTAGAACATATGGTGAGCGCTGCGCCCGGCTTCCTCTCATTGCCGGGACGCAGCGCCGAAGCGTCTTCTCGTTGCCCCGGCAACTGCCGGGTCAGGGCCGGAAGTGACGTCCCGGTCGCCATAGCGACGGCCGGGACGCAGGTGAGTGAGTCGCGGTGGCTGGGCACCGCCGCGGCACGTAACATACATAGTATAGTATTACTTAGTATTATACATATATTTTAGTAAGCTGCTGCTCCGTGCCTTGGAACTTTGATCAGCTGCAGTCTACACTTCAAGTCACTTTCACAACTCAAAACCTCCAAAACAGTGTGAATTATAAACTACATACTGCTGATTCCCTCAGCATTACACTATACCTTAACAGCGTTAATCTTATCACTATACATTCTTAACTACAAATAAAGACACAGACAACTTTGTAGTGGCAAATAACATAAACTTTTTATTTATTTATTTATTTTATTTATTTTTATTTATTTGTTTACTATAAATTAACCTATGAAAGGGTGGCGGCGAGAGCGATACAATCAGCTAACAACTAATAGCGAAACCGAACAGTGTATGGCCCACAGGCACTAACCACTGGTCCCAGGCACCACAGTCCTATACCATCGGCCGGTGCTAAGTCTGGCGTCATCGTGACCACTCCCTTCTGGGCTCCCCAAGATGTACGCACACAGTGCAGGTCAAGGGGTCCTCGCACAGAGGTACCAAGAGCCAGGGTGCTTCGAAAGAAGCAGTGACGTGCGGCCAATCAGCGATAGCACCGTATGAATTAGTCACTGATTGTAAAAGCTCTCCTGCGTGCCAACCTTTCCCATTTCTTTCTTCCACTAAGCCCTAACTTAATGCAAACAGGGAGGGTGGGCGGGAAATCCCGATGACAAGAGATAGTAGAACTGCCTAGTCAGTGGTATATATCAAAAGTCTCCTCCTAATTTCCCCCTAACATCCGGGAACCAAACACCTCCCACATTTAACCCTGTAATGTCCGTGCCTGCTTCGTGACAAGCAGCTGTGTTTATCTGCATTCAGCTTAAGGGCTTCATTTTTAATAAACTACATACTGCTGATTCCCTCAGCATTACACTATACCTTATCAACGTTAATCTTATCACTATACATTCTTAACTACAAATAAAGACACTGACAACTTTGTAGTGGCAAATAACGTAAACTTTTTATTTATTTATTTATTCTATTTATTTTTATTTATTTGTTTACTTTAAATTAACCTATGAAAGGGTGGCGGTGAAAGCGATACAATCAGCTAACAACTAATTGCAAAACCGAACAGTGTATGGCCCACAGGCACTAACCACTGATCCCAGGCACCACAGTCCTATACCATCGGCCGGTGCTAAATCTGGCGTCATCGTGACCACTCCCTTCTGGGCTCACCAAGACGTACGCGCACAGTGCAGGTCAAGGGGTCCTCGCACAGAGGTACCAAGAGCCAGGGTGCTTCGAAAGGAGCAGTGACATGCGGCCAATCAGCGATAGCACCGTATGAATTAGTCGTTGATTGTAAAAGCTCTCCTGCCACGCTGGAGTCCTTTAACGGACACCCAGCCCGCCACCCATAGACCTCACTAACTGACCTATTCTCCAAAAAAGCTGCTCTACAAAAATCCAATTACCTTCTTCGGAAAGGTGAACTCCATCGTTCCTATAGAGATGCTCAAACTCAGATCTTATCAAGGGGTGATCTACCACTATTGCCCCTATTTATAAAATTATTTCCTTTGTTGCTCTATTTAACTCGAAAACCAGGGCTTTTATTTTACTGAAAGCTATCTTTGCACGCCAGTTAATTCGGGGTATTATATTGGACCAGCACACCGATATTGAAGGCCACCGATTTTTAATGCGCCTCAGATCTTCACGAATGGCAATAATTAAGTCCAAAGACTTACCTATGCCCACATCATTACCCCCCAAATGTATCACCAACACATCTGGTGGGCCTTCTTTTGTAATTTCAGCAGTCAAAAGTGGCATCAAACTTTGCCATCTCAAACCTCTTACACCAATCCACCGAATATCCACTGGCCTTCCAAAGGCTTCTTTATTGTTGGCAAATTTTTATCTGGCCGCCCAGAACACGAATGAATGCTCAACAAACCATATTTTTAAACTCCGAGTTGAACCACCTGCAACACAGATAATAGGAGTCATCACCAACAGGTTGCTCTCATACACCTATGGGGAGACGTATGTGGGGTTAGACGTGTGTGATTTCTACACTAAGTGGGATTTTCTCACAAAGTGGACGAAAATGCACAGTTAGACAACACAGTTGGACAAACATTGGACTACATTTGACTTGATTTAACTCCCAGCAATAAGCAGCATCTGCCACAGCCTATTTCTGCACTACTTGTCTATTTATATGGAAGACTGCTAAGAGGTAATTCTTAAAATACCCTTGCTTTTTGCTTTTACCCCCTTTTTTCACAATGTTTCACAAATTGCTTTTCGTAGTCTCATTTCATGGCATGATCTTTAGGACTGTGTCATCTTTCACCCCTCCACCAACACACAAATTTGTTCATATTGCACCTGCATTACTCCACTCACCTCTATTTAACACCCATGAACTGTTGTCCTATTTATTATCTCTAACAAGTACAGCCTCCACCTGTCGCCAGAAAATAAAAGGCCACACATCTTACAATCCCCTTGCCTATCTTTCGCTCACTCTGCTTCTATTAGCTGGTGATATATCACCTAATCCAGGTCCCCCACACTCCTCACACACACATACATCAGAACACTACCGTTCTATAGCAAACCTCAAACACATCACCTGTCTACCCTCTCTTCCAAAGTCCTTTAAATGTGCCCTTTGGAATGCACGATCTGTTTGTAACAAACTTACCTCCGTTCATGATCTCTTCCTCTCAAAAAACCTCAACCTTCTGGCAATAACAGAAACATGGCTCATGCAATCAGACACTGCCTCATCTGCAGCACTTTCACATGGTGGCCTCCATCTCACCCACACCTCCAGACCTGAAGGCAGACAAGGAGGTGGGGTTGGACTACTTCTCTCCCCACAGTGCACATACACAGTTCTACCAAATGTCCCATCACTCACGTTCACATCTTTTGAAGTACATGCTATTCGCATTTTTAATCCATTCTCCCTACGTGTTGCGGTGATCTATCGTCCCCCTGGAGCACACCAACAATTTATTGAGGATTTCTCTGCATGGCTCCCTCACTTCTTATCTTCAGACATCCCCACCATCATCATGGGTGACTTCAACATCCCCATTGATAACCCACCTTCCAAAGCTGCTTCCAAACTACTCTCTCTAACATCCTCACTTGACCTCTCCCAGTGGATTGAATCATCTACTCATAAGGATGGCCACTGCCTTGATCTTGTTTTCTCTAGACTATGCTCAGTTTCTAACTTTATTAATACACCCTTCCCCCTCTCGGATCATCACCTTATCAGCTACACTCTCACCCCCACTGCTCTAACCTCTCTACTGTCTAACTCAACCAAGCCTCCTCATACTCGTAGAAATCTGAATTCTATTAATCTTCAACAATTTTCCACCTCTCTCCAACACCTTCTCTCCCCTATCTCTACATTCTCATCCCCTGAGATGGCAGTACCTCATTTTCACCTAACCTTAGCAACGGCCCTTGATCAAGTGGCTCCAGCGACACTTCATACTACACGTCGACTTCGATGTCAACCGTGGCACACCAAAGCAACACGAAATCTTCAAAAACTGTCCCGTAAAGCAGAACGTCACTGGCGTAAATCTCGAAGCTCTAATGACTTCTTCACATATACTTCTGTCTACCACTCCTATCGAAATGCTCTGGACACTGCAAAACAAACATACTTTCAATCTCTTATCTATGCTCAGGCTTCTAACCCCAAACGCCTTTTCAATACATTTAATCATCTTCTCAATCCTCCCACCCCGAACCCTCCATCTACTATCAGTGCTCAGGATCTTGCTACCTACTTCAAGGACAAGATTGATAAGATCAGACTAGAAATGGTATCCTCTTCCTCAACAAGCCATCAGCTCATTTCCTTCCCACTACCCTCTGACACCCTCTCTTCATTTGACCCCACAAATGAAGAGGAAATTTCTACGCTCTTCTTATCTTCCTACTCTACCTCCTGTCCTCTTGATCCTATTCCCTCGCAAATTGGTAGATCCCTGTCTTCTGTGCTCATTTCACCTCTAACTCAAATCTGTAATCTCTCACTCTCTACTGGCATCTTTCCATCACTATACAAGCATGCAGTGATTACTCCTATTCTAAAAAAACAAAACTCCGACCCAAACTCTCTCTCAAATTACCGTCCCATCTCTCAGCTCCCTTGCCCCTCCAAGCTTCTAGAGAGACTTGCCTACACTCGCCTCACACGCTTTCTTTCCGCAAACAACCTGTTGGATCCTCTTCAGTCAGGCTTTCGTTCTCAACACTCCACAGAGACTGCGCTGACCAAGGTTGTTAATGATCTGATCACTGCTAAGACTGAACGCCATTACTCTCTCCTAATTCTCCTTGATCTCTCGGCTGCATTTGACACAGTTGACCACTCTCTTCTCATACAAACGCTGCAATCCCTAGGTCTTCAAGACACAGTTCTATCCTGGTTCTCATCTTACCTCTCTAATCGCTCTTTCACTGTTAATTTCTCTGGAGCCACATCTGCTCCGCTTCCCCTATCAGTTGGAGTACCACAAGGCTCGGTGCTAGGTCCTCTGCTGTTCTCTATCTATACCGCTTCTCTTGGAAATCTAATAAGTTCCTTTGGCTTTCAGTATCATCTCTATGCGGATGATACCCAAATCTATCTATCCTCTCCTGATATCTCGACATCTGTGTTGTCCCGTGTAACTGACTGTCTTTCTGCCATTTCATCTTGGATGTCCTCTCGTCAACTCAAACTTAATCTTTCTAAAACAGAGTTAATAATATTCCCACCCGCCAACAAGAGCATACCTGACATTTCTATCTCTGTTGATAACATGACCATAAATCCCACCCCACAAGCTCGCTGCCTAGGTGTAATCCTTGATTCACGCCTATCCTTTGTTCCCCACATTGACTCTATATCTAAATCATGTTACATACATCTAAAGAACATTTCCAGAATCCGCACATATCTCACACAAGACACTGCTAAAACCTTAATTCATGCACTAATCATCTCCCGCATTGACTATTGCAATTCCCTCCTTACTGGTCTTCCCAAAAACAGACTCAAACCCCTAAAATCTATTTTGCATGCTTCGGCAAGACTGATTTTCCTTGCAAATAGCTATTCCTCTGTTGAATCACTCTGTATGTCTCTACACTGGCTGCCTGTCTTCTACCGAATCCAATATAAAATACTTTTACTAACCTACAAGGCCATCAACAAAGCTGCACCAACATACATCTCCTCTCTTGTCTCAAAATATCTCCCAACTCGGCAACTCCGTTCTGCAAAAGATCTGCGTCTCTCATCCACCCTCATTACATCCTCCCATTCCCGGTTACAGGACTTTTTTCGGGCTGCACCCACTCTATGGAACTCTCTCCCTCGCACAATAAGACTCTCCTCTGTTCTACAAACTTTCAAGCGTTCTCTGAAAACCTACCTATTCAGACAAGCGTATAATATTCCTCAACCACCATCTTAACCTCACTACCTTTAGCCTGTTACACAATTTCACACAAGACAACTACCCCCGGACCAACATTATTGTGTGACAGGATCATTTAGCTTATGAGTCACCCTACCTTTGCAGTCTGGCTGGGCCAAGATGCAAAATGTATACTTAACCTCATGTGTCAATCTCCCATTGTCCCATAGATTGTAAGCTTGCGAGCAGGGCCTTCTCACCTCTTTGTCTGTTTTACCCAGTTTGTTTATTAGTTTATTACATTTGTCCCCAATTGTAAAGCGCTACGGAATATGTTGGCGCTATATAAATAACTGATGATGATGATGATGATGATGATACACCTCACACCGATACACCTTGACCCATTCTTGATATTCGTATCACAGCTCCATGTAACATAGAACAGTTAGTTAACTTCTAAGTGACTTTGAGTGACTTTTAATTACTTTTAATTTACTTTACAAAATATTAAAAGGGGATAATGTTAACCCAAATGAAGGTAAAAACCATAACCCCGGAGGCACACCACTAATCAGGCCTTTTTCAGAGGAAAAAATGGCAAAATCCCTTCATGCCCCCATATAAAAACAATGGCGAGCGGCAGAGCCCAAGGTTAACATGGGAGGGGGTTGACCTACTGTGTACTGACTATTTATTCGGCCTGATATAGGTTTTGTACGCATCAGATTTCCAACGACCTAAAGTTTTAATGGCACTAACTGAAGAGCCCTCCTCAGCAGCAGCTGTAGCTGCCCCAATCCTGAAGGAGTGCGTACCAAAGCGCGACGGGTCCAAACCCTTGTGCACTAACGCACGCTTAAATATGGCTGTGAACTGAAACTTCGACAGTGGAGACCTGTCGGCATGAATCAACCAGGGCTCAGCACCACGTGGTCTAATTTTCTCAAACTTATTGCCCAGAGACACGGGACTGATCTCATGATCCTCCTGAGCAGAGATGGAAATCCTCTGACCACGAGCCGATTGATCTGTTTTGGATCTAAGGATTTGACAAGAAAGCATGTTAACATCCAAAAACATATGCCTGGCCGACAAAGCGTTCCCCAAATCATGCTTAGATTGCGCCACTAACTCACTCACCCTAAATGCGCCAAAGAAAGCATGCGAGAAAGCTGAGCGAAAAAGCAGCACCTCGTAAGCATCATCAGCTATATATGCCAGCGCAGACATAATTTTTCTTAAAATACTCTTATCAACAGGCCTTCTCAGATCCTTCCCTGGTTGCACTTTCGACCAGCCCTTCAGGGCTTTAGATATTAAAAACCCTTTCGTAAAAAAAAGTCCACCCGTGAAGTTTGGCCACAAATGAAATGCCCGCCAGCATGGCCGCCATTAAAGTTTTAGTAATTCCCTCCTGATATTTAGCCCAAATAAAATCCAGCATGTCAGCGCTCTGACCTGAGTCGCACCGACCGCGCGACTGTAAGAATTGTCGCCACTGCAGCCAAGCAGCCCGATATGATCTTACAATACCTGCTCGACTACCTGCCAAACAAAAGGGGGACATGGCGTACCCTTAATGTCAGCCTGTGGAGCCAATTCTCTAAAACGTCCCCACTGCTCCCCAGATAAAGCATCAGCCACCTCGTTCTCCACACCAGGGACATGTCTCGCCTTCAATGTAATGTCATGTTCCAAACAGCGCAAAACTAGGTGCCTCAATAATTCTATAGCTGGAATAGAGGATGCACTCTGTTTGTTAATACACTGTACTACACCCAGGTTATCACAACAGAATATCACTTGCAGCCCTTTTAACAGCGACACCCAGAGTTCCACCGCCACTACAATGGGAAACAATTCCAGCACCAGCAGGTTGCCTAGCAACCCTTTGGAGCGCCTTGACTCCGGCCATCGATCCGCACACCACCTACCCTTAAAATAGGCTCCAAAACCCACAGACCCCGAAGCGTCCGTTACTAGCTCAAGCTGTCTACTGACAACAGGTGAAGCTGGCCAAATACGAATGCCATTAAATTTCTCCAAGAACCCCAACCACATTCGCAAATCTCCCTTCACCTCGGGGTAACCCACGCGTGCGGTCGCGACAATCCTGCCGTAGCCAACTGCATCTTCCTACAGAACACTTTTCCAATTTGGATAATTCTGCACGAAAAATTAAAGGAGCCTAACAATGACTGGGTGTCACGGGCACTAGGAGTCTTTGCCCAGGATATCACCAGATGATGATCTTACCAGAGTAGTGTGGGTAACACAGTGGTCCTCTGGTAGCAGGGTGACTAGCGAAACATATGACTCAGCAGATGGTGAGAGGATGCAAATAGAAATGTCAATGACTAGCAGCAATCTGGTTAATGATTAGGTAGATATGAACACGAGGATCTTGATGGACGTGAAGAAGTGCAGGAAGGTAACGGGGAAGTCAGTGGTCTGTGGACAGCAAGTTGTACCACTGCTATATTGAGAAGACTTGTCCAGGTGTAGGTAGGTAACGGGGAAGTCAGTGGTCTGCGTACAGCAAGTTGTACCACTGCTTGTAGTGAGAGGACTTGTCCAGGTGTAGGTAGGTAACGGGGAAGTCAATGGTCTGCGTACAGCAAGTTGTACCACTGCTTGTAGTGAGAGGACTTGTTACTGGTGCAGGTAGGTAACTGGGAGTCAGTGGTCTGCGTACAGCAAGTTGTACCACTGCTATAGGTGGGGATAGGTACAGGTGTCGATGAGTGGAAACATAGAATGTAGACACTGAGAGTACAAGGAACTTGATCCCAAACAATATGCACAAGTCTATGTTGGTGTGGCAGGCGCTGCTTGACAGGGACGAATTCACTACTGGAATCCAGGCTAATAGCAGAAGGTCAATTAGCATATGTATCTCACGACTGAACAAAGAGGTAAACTTCCCAGCAGATATGCGGAGTAATAACACAGTCTCAGGGAGATAGAGGATTCCGTGGATAAGTGGAGAACAGTCCAAGCGGATATGCAGTAAACGAATAGAGTCAATAGAAAGTAAGCATACCGCGGTTCAGTTGAGCAGGCTGTCCACGAGAGGATACAGGAACAGCTGAGCGGCTGCACACCAGCACGAGTAAAGAAACCACAGGTGAGTGGTAGTGGTAATCAGGGTCTGGGTCAGCACACAGACAGAGAACTTGACACGGGTAGAACAACGATGAGCAACGCAGGAATCACTGGAGATAGCGAACACGAGTAGAACACTGGAGGTAGAAGCGGTCTGGAAACCGGCAATGAGTTGAGCAGGAATCAGCAGGAAGCTGAAGACATAGTAGAACACAGGAGACTTGAAGCGGTCTGGAAACCGGCAGGAATCAGCAGGGAACTGAAGACATAGTAGAACACAGGAGACTTTTAGCGGTCTGGAAACCGGCAATGAGTTGAGCAGGAATCAGCAGGAAGCTGAAGACATGGAGAAGTACACAGGAACACCTTCAGAGACTCACAGGGAATGAGACTCCAAGATCAGGCAACGAGGTAATGAACACAGGTGCTTTAAATAGGGAGCGTTGCCTGATCAACCAATTAACTAAAAGCAAAGGTCAGAAGAGTTCTTAGGAACTGCGCATGCGCAGACCATCAGGATGGCGGGCGGCCACGGTTCAGGATAGGTGCTGGCAGGAATACTGGAGAGCCACGCACCAGTGAAGAGGCACTCACGGTCCGGTGAGTGACAGTACCCCCCCTTTTAAAGGTGGGCACAGAACACATGGAGCTGGGTTTGCCCGGATACTTAGAATAAAATTTTCTTAGAAGAGCTGGGGTGTTGAGATCTTCTGCCCGAATCCACGAACGTTCTTCGGGACCAAAGCCCTACGAATGAACGAGGAAACTAAGAACTCCTTGCTAAATTTTTGCATCTAATATATGAGTGATCTCAAACTCCTCCTCTTGATGAACTTGAACTGGCCGAGTTGCTGAAGGAGGAACAGAGAAACGGTTGATGATAAGAGGCTTGAGTAATGACACATGGAAGGCGTTGGAAATACGAAGGTTCTTAGGTAGTAGAAGTTTGAAACAAACTGGATTTATCACTTGAGTGATCCTATATGGACCAATAAAACGAGGAGCAAACTTCATAGATGGAACCTTCAAACAAATTTTTTTGGTTGATAGACATACACGATCTAAAATTTTAAGTGGTGGAATAGCCCGTCTCTTTTTATCTGCAAAGGACTTATATCTGGCAGATGTCTTCTTTAAACAGGTTTTAACCTGAGACCAAATATTTTTGAAGGTCTGACAAACAGTCTCTACCGCAGGAACTTGGGTGGGAGGGAGGGCAGGAAATCCTGGGAAAGACGGATGATGACCGTAAACCACAAAGAATGTACTTCTTGAAGATGACTCATGATACATGTTGTTATGGGTGAATTCAGCCCATGGGAGCAAATCTACCCAGTTGTCTTGGTTGGCTGAGGAGAACATCCTTATGAAAGTCTTGAGATCTTGATTGACTCTCTCAGTCTGTCCGTTTGATTAAGGATGGTAGGAAGATGAGAGTGATAATCGAATACCCAAGGTCTTACAAAGGGCTCGCCAGAATCTTAAGACAAATTGCACTCCTCTATCTGAAACAATCTCAGAAGGACATCCATGAATTCGGAAAATCTCTTCGATAAAATGATCAGCCAGAGTAGATGAAGAAGGTAAACCGGTCAAAGGAACGAAATGTGCTTTTTTTTCGAAAATCTATCCACCACTACCCAAATGATATTACACTTTTTACTAGGAGGAAGATCTGTAATAAAGTCCATACTAATATGGGTCCAAGGCTTGGAAGGAATGGGTAGTGGTTGAAGTAAACCCGCTGGTGTTCTGCGGGGAGTCTTAAACTGGGAACATAACTCACAGGCAGCCACGAAGTCTTTGACATCTCTCCTCATAGAGGGCCACCAGTAGCTTCGAGAAAGGATTTTGAAAGTCTTGCATTCACCAGAATGTCCAGAAAAACATGAAGAATGAAACCAAGACAAAATTCTCTTCCTAAGAGATGGAGGCACGAGAGTTCTCCCAAATGGTAGCACCTTGGTGGATGAAGCGGCCAGAGAAACACATTTGGGATCTAATATAGAATGGCTAGGACCATCTTCAACGTCTGAGGAAGTCACGAATGCCCGGGATAGGGCGTCTGCTTTTTTATTTTTTGCAGCTGGTTTGAAGGTTATAATAAGTTCAAACCGAGAAAAGAAAAGAGACCATCTTGCTTGACGAGGATTCAAACATTGAGCTGACTGTAGATATGACAAATTTTTATGGTCTGAAAAAATTGTAACAGGATGACGAGCTCCCTCCAGCAAATATCTCCACTCCTCTAATGCTGCTTTTATGGCCAGCAACTCCTTGTCCCCGATGGTATAATTCTTCTCCGTGGGTAGAAGACCCAATAAAAGGCACAAGGATGGAATTTTTGTTGCTCCGATCTTTGGGATAAAATGGCTCCTAAGCCAACATTAGAGGCGTCTATCTCTAGGAAGAAGGGAAGCGTCACGTCAGGCTGTCAAAGAACAGGAGCGTAGGAGAAGGACTCTTTGAGACACTGGAAAGCTTGAAGGGCCTCGGAGGACCATTGTTTAGTGTTGGCCCCCTTGCGAGTTAGGGCCACTATAGGAGATGCAATAGACAAAAAATCTTGAATGAAGCGTCTGTAATAATTAGCAAAACCTAAAAAACGTTGGATTGCACGAAGAGTGGTTGGCTGGGGCCAATGTAATACAGCATTCACCTTTTCTGGATCCATCTGAAGGCCAACTCCGGAGACAATATATCCCAGAAATGGAATCTGGGGCAACTCGAATGAACATTTTTCTAATTTGCAAAATAAAGAATTTCTGGAAAGGACCTCTGCCATGTGTTGATGATGAGAGGGCAGATACTGAGAAAAAATTAATATGTCGTCCAGATAGACGACGACACAAACATATAACAGGTCCCGGAAGATCTCATTCACGAAACCCTGAAAGACAGCGGGAGCGTTACACAACCCTAAGGGCATAACTAAGTACTCATAATGCCCATCTCTGGTGTTGAAAGCTGTCTTCCATTCGTCTCCGGACCTGATCCGAATTGAATTATAGGCACCTCGAAGATCCAGCTTGGTAAAGATCCGGGCTCCCTTGATACGATCGAAGAGCTCAGTAATTAACGGAATGGGATACCGATTTTTGATGGTAATGGAGTTGAGTCCACGAAAATCTATACAGGGACGTAATGACCCATCCTTCTTTTTCACAAAGAAGAATCCCGCTCCAGCGGGAGAGGAAGAAGGTCGAATAAATCCTCGCTGGAGGTTCTCCTTATTGTACTCAGATGTAGCTTGAGTCTCAGGTAAAGAAAGTGGATACACACGGCCCCTAGGAGGAGTCTTGCCTGGTTGTAGATCAATTGGACAGTCCCTAGAACGATGAAGAGGGAGGCGTTCAGACTGAAGCTTATCGAATACATTGGCAAAGGAAGCATACTGTGGAGGAAGACCCGGTGGACACGATGAAATGGAGGATTGCTGTATCTTGAGTGGAACAACTTGAGAAAGGCAACGATGCTGACATTTAGGCCCCCAGGACATGACTTGAGGAGTGTTCCAGTCAATCTGAGGGGAATGAAGTTGAAGCCATGGAAGGCCTAATACGATAGGACTGGTAGTAACAGGAAGAATTAGAAATGAAATCTTTTCCTGGTGTAAGGCTCCAATTTGAAGAGTCAATGGAGACGTACTCTGAGTAATGAGACCATTAATTATACGTGATCCATCGATAGCAGTAACGGTAATGGGTACCTTTAAAGAAATCATTGGTAGGGACCATTGATTCACTAGAAAACTAGAGATAAAATTTCCTGCAGCTCCAGAATCTATAAGTGCTTGAGTGTCAAAGGATTTGGTAGCAAAGGAAACGGTAACATCAAACGCACAAATTTTCACTTTCGTGGAACATGGAGAGAACTCCAGGGACCCTAACTTTACCTCTCCAGAACTGGTTAGGGCCTGGCATTTCCCGACTTCCTAGGACATGAGTTGAGCATGTGAGTAGAATCAGCACAATAGATACAGAGTCTATTTTTTACTCTTCGTTCCTTCTCCTCTGATGTTAATTTGGAGCCACCTACCTCCATAGGTACTACTGGAGATGGAGCATGACAAACTTGGGGTACTGAGCGAAGAGGTGCTTTATAGGAAGTTACTTTCTCGGAATCTCTCTCACGAAATCTCATGTCTACACGATGGCAAAGAGAAATCAACTCATCCAAGGAGGAGGGTAGTTCTTTTGAGGTCAGTGTGTCTTTAATCTTATCAGAAAGCCCCTGCCAGAAGGCGGCAATCAAGGCTTCAGTGTTCCACTGAAGTTCATAGGCAGGTATCCTAAATTGAATGACATACTGAGCTACGGTGCGAGATCCTTGGCGTAGTCGGAGGATGCTGGAAGCTGCAGAGATAACACGACCAGGTTCGTCAAACACACTTCGAAACGTGGAAATAAACTTGGCACTATCTTGCAACAAAGGGTCATTTCTTTCCCACAGAGGGGAGGCCCATGTGAGAGCCTGTCCGGAAAACAAAGAGATGAGGTAGGCCACTTTGGAACGATGAGTAGAGAAGTTATGAGGTTGAAGTTCAAAATGAACGGAGCATTGATTAAGAAAGCCCCTACAGGTTTTGGGATCTCCATCATATTTAGAAGGAGTAGGCAGGTGTAGCGTGGAAGCGATGGACACCTGGGATGGCACTGGGGAAGGAGATGAAGATACTGGAAGATCAATGGTTGCTGCTACATTTTACACAGTGGTTCCTTGGGAGGCTAAAGCCTGATAATATTGCAACAACTGTTGCTGGCGAACATCTTGTTGTTCGATTCGGGTGACCAGATACTGCAGCATCTCTTTAGCTGTTGGTTCCGATCCTGGGTCTGTCATGGCCTGATCTTACTGTCACGGGCACTAGGAGTCTTTGCCCAGGATATCACCAGATGATGATCTTACCAGAGTAGTGTGGGTTACAGAGTGGTCCTCTGGCAGCAGGGTGACTAGCGGAACATATGACTCAGCAGATGGTGAGAGGATGCAAATAGAAAAGTCAATGACTAGCAGCAATCTGGTTAATGATTAGGTAGATATGAACACGAGGATCTTGATGGACGTGAAGAAGTGCAGGAAGGTAACGGGGAAGTCAGTGGTCTGCGGACAGCAAGTTGTACCACTGCTATAGTGAGAAGACTTGTCCAGGTGTAGGTAGGTAACGGGGAAGTCAGTGGTCTGCGTACAGCAAGTTGTACCACTGCTTGTAGTGAGAGGACTTGTATAGGTGTAGGTAGGTAACGGGGAAGTCAGTGGTCTGCATACAGCAAGTTGTACCACTGCTTGTAGTGAGAGGACTTGTCCAGGTGTAGGTAGGTAACGGGGAAGTCAATGGTCTGCGTACAGCAAGTTGTACCACTGCTTGTAGTGAGAGGACTTGTTACTGGTGCAGGTAGGTAACTGGGAGTCAGTGGTCTGCGTACAGCAAGTTGTACCACTGCTATAGGTAAGGATAGGTACAGGTGTCGATGAGTGGAAACATAGAATGTAGACACTGAGAGCACAAGGAACTTGATCCCAAACAATATGCACAAGTCTATGTTGGTGTGGCAGGCGCTGCTTGACAGAGACAAATTCACTACTTGAATCCAGGCTAATAGCAGAAGGTCAATTAGCATATGTATCTCACGACTGAACAAAGAGGTAAACTTCCCAGCAGATATGCGGAGTTATAACACAGTCTCAGGGAGATAGAGGATTCCGTGGGTAAGTGGAGAACAGTCCAAGCGGATATGCAGTAAACGAATACAGTCAATAAAAAGTAAGCATACCGCAGTTCAGTTGAGCAGGCTGTCCACGAGAGGATACAGGAACAGCTGAGCGGCTGCACGCCAGCACAAGTAAAGAAACCACAGGTGAGTGGTAGCGGTAATCAGGGTCCGGGTCAGCACACAGACAGAGTACTTGACAAGGGTAGAACAACGATGAGCAACGCAGAAATCACTGGAGATAGCGAACACGAGTAGAACACTAGAGGTAGAAGCGGTCTGAAAACCGGCAATGAGTTGAGCAGGAATCAGCAGGAAGCTGAAGACATAGTAGAACACAGGAGACTTGAAGCGGTCTGGAAACCGCCAGGAATCAGCAGGGAACTGAAGACATAGTAGAACACAGGAGACTTGAAGCAGTCTGGAAACCGGCAATGAGTTGAGCAGGAATCCGCAGGAAGCTGAAGACACGGAGAAGTACACAATAACACCTTCAGAGACTCACAGGGAATGAGACTCCAAGTCAGGCAACGAGGTAATGAACACAGGTGCTTTAAATAGGGAGCGTTGCCTGATCAACCAATTAACTAAAAGCAAAGGTCAGAAGAGTTCTTAGGAACTGCGCATTGCGCAGACCATCAGGATGGCGGGCAGCCACGGTTCAGGATAGGTGCTGGCAGGAATACTGGAGAAATACAAAAGTGGAAGCTGCTCAAATCAATTTATAGGCCATAACAGGTGCTTGAAAGTGTGGGGTTATCCTGCAAGGAACATACACCCAACATTTTTTCCCCCAGCACACTGCTATAGCCAGCAACAGATCTGCCATTTCTACTGTAGATAAAAATGCAAAAGTGTTTGTTGCACACATTTGCAAATGTTTGTTTAAGCCATCCGCCACGCCAAGGCGCTTTTGCTAATAGGATGGTCCTACTCTAAACAATGAGAGTCCGATATATTTGGGCCATACATATGTGTTTTTAAATTGAGAGCCAACTTACCAAAGAGGTACCCCAGAATCCTCCAAACAGCAATTCAGTGCCAGTACCCCCTCTCAGCTACTGACTCCAACATGCCTCTCAGACAAATACAAAAGTGGAAGCTGCTCAAATCAATTTATAGGCCATAACAGGTGCTTGAAAGGGTGGGGTTATCCTGCAAGGAACATACACACAACATTTTTTCCCCCAGCACACTGCTATAGCCAGCAACAGATCTGCCATTTCTACTGTAGATAAAAATGCAAAAGTCTTTGTTGCACACATTTGCAAATGTATGTTTAAGCCATCCGCCACGCCAAGGCGCTTTTGCTAATAGGATGGTCCTACTCTAAACAATGAGAGTCCCATATATTTGGGCCATACATATGTGTTTTTAAATTGAGAGTCAACTTACCAAAGAGGTACCCCAGAAGCCTCCAAACAGCAATTCAGTGCCAGTACCCCCTCTCAGCTACTGACACCAACATGCCTCTCAGACAAATACAAAAGTGGAGGCTGCTCAAATCAATTTATAGGCCATAACAGGTGCTTGAAAGGGTGGGGTTATCCTGCAAGGAACATACACGCAACATTTTTTCCCCCAGCACACTGCTATAGCCAGCAACAGATCTGCCATTTCTACTGTAGATAAAAATGCAAAAGTCTTTGTTGCACACATTTGCAAATGTATGTTTAAGCCATCCACCACGCCAAGGCGCTTTTGCTAATAGGATGGTCCTACTCTAAACAATGAGAGTCCGATATATTTGGGCCATACATATGTGTTTTTAAATTGAGAGCCAACTTACCAAAGAGGTACCCCAGAAGCCTCCAAACAGCAATTCAGTGCCAGTACCCCCTCTCAACTACTGACACCAACATGCCTCTCAGACAAATACAAAAGTGGAGGCTGCTCAAATCAATTTATAGGCCATAACAGGTGCTTGAAAGGGTGGGGTTATCCTGCAAGGAACATACACACAACATTTTTTCCCCATAATACTGGAATACTGGAGAGCCACGCACCAGTGAAGAGGCACTCACGGTCCGGTGAGTGACACTGGGCCTGGCGCAGCGAAATAGACCTTGAAGCTAAGGTGAGTTCGATTGATCTTACCAGCTTCTTAACCTTCTCCTGGGGCAATCTACAACACCCTTCCAATGTGTCAATCTCGATTCCCAAGAATGACAAACAATGTAAGGGACCCTCAGTCTTGTTATGTGCCACTGGCACTCCCAAAACAGAAAATAAAGCCTGAGCCGAAAACAGTATGTCTGCACATTCTGATGAATCCGCCTTTCCTATGATCAAGAAGTCATCCAAATAGTGAGCTATTCCCACGTGACCCATTCCTGCCTGTATACACCAGTGCAGGAAGGAACTGAACGCTTCAAAATACGCACAGGATACTGCGCAACATATCGGCAAACACTTGTCTACGTAGTAACCGTCTGGCAGACGGAAACCCATGAACCTTAACGACTCCGGATGAAGGGGAAGCAAGCCAAAAGCAGATTCAATATCTTGCTTCGCCAACAAGGTCCCTGACCCAAATGATCTAACTAAGTCTAAGGCTTTCTCAAATGACTGGTAACTCACGGAACTATCCTCCATGGCTATGGCATCGTTAACCGATTGCCCGTGGGGATGTGACAGATGCTCTATGAGCCTAAACTTCGCTACTGCTTTTTTAGGCACTACTCCCACTGGGGATATCACCAATTCTTTTATTGGCAGGGATGCAAAGGGACCTGCCATGCGACCCAAATCCACCTCTTTCTGCACTTTCTCCGCTAGGATCTCTGGGTAAATATAGGCTGACCGCAAGTTCTTTTTTGCCACAGCCTTGACCGTACCAATTATGGGAAGGGGAAAACCGTAATTAAAACCTAAACTCAAAAACCCTGTGAGTTTTCTGTCTGGAAACCAGCGAAGCCACCTGTCCAGCTGCTGTGTCTGGACTGGCGATCCAGCCTTACTGAGTAGGCCCTGTCTCTCCCCTGCCTCTACCTGCACCCGGCACGGTTCTTGCACAATCCCGGGCTGGATGTGGTCCCCGGCATTTGGCACAGACATGCTTGTATCTACAAGCATTTCCCCGAGCGCATGTGCCGCTGTTAAAGGCAAAGCACCTGTTCCTGTTCTGAGCTGGGGGAGAACTACGTTTCCCCTGCATGCGAAACCTCTGCCTAAACTATTGCCCCTCACTTTCCCTTGGACGCATCATTTCCATCCAAGTCTCAACGTCCTTACAGTCAAATGGGATGATGTGCCTCCCTTTGACCTTCTCGCGGAAACTTTCGTCATACCTGCGCCTAATCGTATCCCCGTCTTTTTTATAAATCCCTGTTATCAGATGCAAGTATCGCCAAACATCCACCGCCGCCTTCGGCCTAGTTTCTAAGTAGATTGAAGCAAAGACGCTGAAAGCAGTCACCCAATTAGGGAATGACTTATAAGCATCCTCGCCTATCTCGCCTTTCTCCTTCGCCTTCTCCAACTCCTTCTTTCCTGCTTTTGTTATTATAAAAATGTACACATATGCACCTTTCTTAATTCTATCTCTGGAGCTTCTCCTGATTCCCGCTGTCAGAGCTGTATATGCGCAATGCACCACCGGGCTCTTGCCCATCCTACCAGTGTCCTCCGCACGCGCTAGCTTCTTATGACTCTTACCCCCACTGAAATGCTCATTCAACAACCTCAATTTACGAGAACTACTTTCATGTTCAGAAGAGGATCCACTACTTGTTGATGACATAAGTGAACTATGCGACTGTGTATATAATGAAACTTGATCACACTCACCCTGAGATGAGCCCCCCGGGCTGTCCGCTCCTCGTAACTCGGCTTCCTTGCCACCGGTGCTGCCGTCCGTGTGTGCGATATACGCTGCCTTCCTGCTGATCCTGACACATCCGCTCGATCACCAACCTCCGATCTGCTACTGCCCTGCGTTTCTGGAAGACAATAACGATCAGTAAGGGTGCCCCGAGTCCTTCTCCCAGCATGCGCCTGATCCTGCGTGTATGGCGGCGCTCGCCTGCCGCCACCTGCCGCCACCTGCCTGTGCGTAATGGCCTGCGTGCGGACGGCTTTGCTGGGCATCTAGCCTCAAGGCTTGCGGAGTCCTATCATATCCTTCCGTCCCTCTAGGGGGCCTTAGGTGGTCGTAAAATCCTCTCCACTCCTGCAAGGACCCGTCGTAGCTATCTTGCATATAGGGTGCAGCTGCACCTCCATGACCACTGTACCTATTGTAGTTAACGTTCCTATTGACACTTGAGCCCTGCATTTGCTCTCTAAAAACCTCCGGGGGAAGGGAAGCGATATGTCCCCGGGTGACATGTGCCTTGCCAGCGTCTGAAAGCCTTACTCCCCTGCCTGTGGAGGGGCACTCCGTTGGCCTGTACCCAACCTGCTTGCTGCATTAATCCTGCCCTCCTCATACTCATCAAACACATTGCTTTGAGCATAAAAAGGCTGTGAATTTAAAAACTGACAAAACCACTGACTATCCTCCCTTATACTGCGCTTCCGCAAGGCTTCCTGATACCAGAGATCCTCTTGATACCTTTCCCTACAAATCCTGTCTCTGGGAGGTGTATGGGAACTAAGACCACTTGCCCACTGCCTAGCACTCCGCTCCCTGCCCTGATACCTTCCTGCGTGCGCCTCGCTACCCAAAATCCCACCCTCCTCATTTCTACTAACCGTTATTTCCTGCTGCCATCCTGGTAAGGGGGATAGAGACCTGGACATGGAAGATGCCACATGTGGGAGTATGTTGTCTGGCCTTTCTACCGCTGGCTCTGCCACGCTGCCTGTTCATTCTATCCGGAGCGAGTCTGCGCATGCGCAAAGCCCCGGATTTCTGCCCAGCTGAAGCCGCCGGGGCCAGCGAGCGGCCCTGACTGCACGACAGTCTCCCTGACCCGGCTGGCTGGGCGGTCTACTACCGCAGCGGGGGAAGGCACAGACACTTCCCTAACACGATGAAGCGTGGCTGAGTTGGGGTGGAGGGGGGGCAAGTTTGGGCAAAACACCGGCACAGGGACAATATATAGTTAAATACACAGCACACGCTAAACCAACAAATGTAACACAAACAGGGAAAACAAGAAATTAAATAGAAAAAGGGGGAAAGAAAAATGAAAATAAAACAAGGGAAGACTAAAGGGAGAAAGATGACAAGCAAAGAAATTAGAGAGCAAAATTAGGAAGAGCTATAAACAGTAATACAGCTAGACTAAATAACTCTCTCCACTCAGCCTGACAGCGATCCGATCAGCAGAAATCCCGATGACAAGAGGAAGTAGAACTGCCTAGTCAGTGGTATATATCAAAAGTCTCCTCCTACTTTCCCCCTAACATCCGGGAACTAAACACCTCCCACATTTAACCCTGTAATGTCCGTGCCTGCATCGTGACAAGCAGCTGTGTTTATCTGCATTCAGCTTAAGGGCTTCATTTTTAATAGTCCATGTTCATCCCTTTTAATTCCAGGTAATTCTCTTTATCTTATCATCTTCCAAACCACTCAACACACTTGTTTGGCCTAACCCCCTACAGCCTTCACAATGCAGCATTAGTGCCCTAAAAAGCATGCTGAATCTTAAAGAGTGAACCTCATTTTGTGCTCAATAAAAGATAACATGGGAGATCATTCAAGTAAGTGTGTCAGATTAAATGTATTTTCTTGTAGAAAAGACAAGTCCCTTCAGGAACCATTGCAATTTACTTTGTCTCACGGAGAACAATATTTCCCCAGTAGGCCCCAACACAAAGGGCCATTACAAAATGTAATTCATATTTCATAGCTTTGGAAATGTTCAGTACAAATTACAAATGGAGGTTTTAGTGCAGTATTTATGTCCTGTTACTAACTCAATATGTATAAGTAATACATATACCGGCACCGCATTTTACATTTATTTGTTACAGGGTACATTTATGTTTTCCATTCAAACACAAGAAAAGTCATGTCTCTTCTTAGGAAACATACAGGTCTGTCAAAGACAAAGAAAAACATTTTCTCTACAGTTTTATAGTTTGCAGAAAATAGAATACCACATGATTTCAATGTATTTGACATTTCTTTTTAATTAAATGCATGTTTTCAAATGTACATAAAATGGTTATGTATTGTGATGAAGATATTGCTTTTGTTGCAGTCTTTTTATAAAAATGCTCTGTTCTAGTTCACATCAACAGCGCAACATGTTTATCCCCTTGTGTAAATTGAAAGTCCCAGCTCAGCATTTGGTGTGATAGACAAAGGGTTAAGATTTAAATTATTTTCATCTACATTGTATAAAATATGCATTAAAATACCTAGACATATTAAATGTCAGCACACAAGATATGTAACCTGTATGTTCACGAATGAGTGTTTTATGACATGTTATTCCTATTTGTCTCTCCCTGCTAAGTGATAGTTATATGTAATACAAAACTAATATAACATAAACAATTGATATTCTCTGTAATTCTTTTGCTTGGCACTGATTGATAAAACCCCACCAAATCTATAAGACGTACTATGATGCAGATGATATATAGCAGACATTTATTATGAGCTCTGCCTGCAGTGTGATAGGAGGCAATTATAAATCAATTGAATGATATATATATATGTATATTTTCGATTAAATTATTTTTACTGTTATATTTTCCTATTTCCTCTTTTCATTATCTGACAGTTTGCATTATATGTCAGCTTTCCTAAATCATTAATTAAATCTAGATTACATATTTTCTTCAATCACACTACACATATGCTGTAACTGTTCCATCCTGAATGGAAAGTCCCTCTTTGTGTATTTATGTTAAGGGTTAAATGTGCAACATACCAAAATGTCTATTTTGCAAATATAATTCCTTTTCTATGAAGGATATATCTAGCGCTTACCTTTTCTTTCATCTTCAGCGGGCAGGCAACCTCGGGTTTGCACTAAGTAGCACAAATAACAATTCACAGTAGTTGGCCAAAAGATACAGGGCCTGATTCATTAAGGAAATTAAATTAAGAAGTTTCTTATTTAAGTCTCCTGGACAAAACCATATTACAATGCAAGGGGTGAAAAGTAGATTTCTGTTTTGCTCATAAGTTAAATACTACTGTTTTTTCATGTAGCACACAAATACTTGATAGCTTCTTTGTACACTGAAATTTAAAGTTGATATTTGTGTGCTACATGAAAAAACAGTCAGTCCCACAGTGTTGGGGGCTGGTTACAAACAGAGGCACATCGAAGATGAATATTATACAGAAAAGGTAAGTGCTAGAAACATTATACCAGGACAGGCTGGGCTGGTCACATTATAACAGGGAAACATGCAGTATAGGATCTACCTATCATAATATGAAACTAATCCAAGCCTGACCAGAGTTCCATAGGCAAGTTCCCTAGGAGAATTGTACCCACAAAAGACATGGGGGACATCATAGCCTTCCTTAGGTGGTGGGTGTCAGGGTATTGGTTTTAAGGTGAAAAAATAACTATGGCTCAAGGAAGCCATTTACTGCCAGGGCATGCAGGAGCTACTTTGACAAACAGAGCCCAGTAGAACTTGTAGTGCTACAAATGTACCTAGTAAGCTGGGTACACACTTATGCAATCATACTTCAGATGCAATCTCTGTAACAATTTTACAAAGGACTGAAAGTCCCGATGAGCATGCCGATTCATGCATACACACCTACACGATTTACCATCAGATCTAAGATCTGCATCTCTCATTACCATCTGCTGAAAAGATCGTGACTCCATACACACTGTACAGATATCTGCCAAGCCTGCAGCAATATAAAAATCTAATTTAAATAATGTGCTGAACCTCACTGCACACTGCACACAAACATCCAGTTAAAGGAAATAGCATCATCACCATTCATTGCTTTGTTATCATTATCATTGGCTATTTATATAGCGCCACAAACTCTTCAGCGCTGTACAAAGGACTCATATCAGTCCCTGCCCCATTGGAGATTTCAGTCTAAATTCCCTATCATACAAAGACACAGACTGAAAGAGACTAAGGTCAATTTAATATCAGTCAACTAACCTACTAGTATATTTCTGGAGTGTGGGAGGAAACCAGAGTACCCAGAGGAAACTTACACAAACACAGGGAGAACATACAAACTACACAAAAATAAGGCCATTGTTGGGAATCAAACTCATGATCCAGTGCAGTGAGGCAGAAGTGCTAACCATTAAGCCACCGTGCTGCCCTATGTTTGGTTCCCTCCCTGCTGAACTGTATACTCAATAGGTTTTATTGTTTATCATGAGTCTGTTTATAATTAGCCTGAAAGTGAAAATCTTGTGCTTGCTTGCTTGTCACCATGGTAATCATGATGCAAACAATAAATTGGAGAAAAAGGCAAAGCAAGAATCGCCGTTGTTGAACAAAGGGCTGGTTGCTGAGGAGTGAGTCCTTTTTTAACATATCCTGTTGCCACAAGAGACATGGTAGAATAATAATTAGAACTTCAGGAATTTCCTACGGATGGTTGACCCTACTCTCCAGGAGGTGTCATGGAAAAGGAGGGCACATATTTCAGGAAACCCATATCTACAGAGCAGAGACTGGTCGCAACCCTCAAGTTATTTCACCTCAAGCTCTGGGTTTTATCATACCTGTGTTATGTGCGTATTGTCGCTAACCAATAACGATTGTCGAACCTCGATTTGTGTTTCCAACGCACAAAGATTTATTCGCAATAAGTAGTATAATATGTTCAAGCGAAGTGATAATAAATACAGCCGTTACTTATCGCAGGCGCTCTGGATCCAGTGTGCAGTCATTCAATCCTGAAGTCTGGGGACAAGATGTCTGAACACTAGATGTGAAGCTGCTGCTTATATGCACACAGAAATACAGTAATACAATGAAGATGGTATAGCTTGCATCTATTGGTCCAGGTCTCAGGAAGGTCCAAGGGGTTGTCAATCATTGGCTAGTTCATCCTAAGGAATCCAAACGAGGGGGTCACCTCTCCAGGGGGTATGCTCGGCTCTTCCCGCCAAGATTCCTTAGTCTTTAGTAGTTCATAATTCCCTATCATTCATAACTTGTGTATGCACTCTGTGATTCCTTTGCAGAGTGAACAGAACAGTAGGAAATGTTAAGAGGTTTATTATGATACCACTCATGATATGATTCCTTCAACCTGTTCCGTATATTTCACTAATATGCATGTAACTTTAATATAAGACATAAATACTACTATATTTCGACATAACTGACTATGTGTTGCAACTACCATTAATGTGTACTATTTTATAAGTATGCGTGTTTGTGCGAATGTATGGTAAAAGACCAATTACTGTTGCTGCCACGTGTAGTGGATGCGTACGCCCTTTCACACCGTAGCGTGCCCTTGTACGTCGTAGCGTACCGTACGCATCTTTTCAGACAAAGACAACCATGTTTGCTTGACTTTAATTGAAATGACTTTTTCCAATTTGCTGACTTCGACAGCTCCACTCTTTGATAGTGTAATAAACTATCACCCAATCACCGTTTCAAGTTCAGGATTATACAATACTTCTTCACAGACCATGATCTCGGTATCTGGTACCACCCTTTCAGTATCTTTCTCAGTGTTACTCCTATGAGACCATTTTCCACACTTCAACACAGTAGGAACACATTTGACAACTAAACCAATTGCTAAGATGACACCCAGTATTAGGAGAAGGAGCTTACCTACACTAGCAACCATTTCCTGTACCCACTCCCCCAGACCGGAGAATCATTTCACAGGGTTCAACCACGAGAACCAACCCGCCACCTTTTCCCTGACCTCATATAACGAAGAATTATGGCTCTTTCGAAATTCCCATTTCAGCTTCAAAATTTCATCCATCTTCCGGTCTACAACCTCTTTAGGGTCATCCGTATTATTAGTGATGTATGTGCAACATTTGACACCGAACTAGGTGGCCAGTGTCACACAGTACCCACCAGTAATAGAGGTGAGATAATTTAGTACCAGTCTATGTTGCACCAACTCCTTCTTGTACGTTTGTAGCTCCCTTCCAGTATACCTGAAAGTGTCATCATACATCTCAGTGATATTATCTATTAATTTAGCTAGGTCTTGGATATATTTAAAGTTTAATGTTCCCCGAGTGGTCCTGGTGAGATCTAGAGCAACCGTAACTTGGAAACCAGCAGTTTCACTAATCAATTTTGTAGCTATGGGTTCCTCACCAGGAATCATATTTCTCTTGCCACGGTGTTCATACTGTGTGTGTATGTATGGTGGTGATGTAGTCTTGTGAATGCCAACCATTTCTTCATGAGTAATAGTCATGATTTCAAGAACCAGTTTAGCTAAGAAACACAAGCCCTTGGAACTCAGAGTCACCCAGGAATAAGCTTTCCTTCCACAAAGAAAATACACATCATCAGGGAGAACATAAGGAACAGTATGCCCATGAATTATATCACACAGAGTTTTGATAAAACTACCCATGCCTAGTGTCTCCATCTGCTCTAGACACGTGTCGGCATTAATGACATTTTTACATTTATCTGTAGAGACTTTTCCAATGGATACCTTCTTATGTTTGGTTATACGCCCTAATTTGTGACTTCCATCAACATTCCTGCCTACTAGTGACCTTGTGAGTCTCCCTCTAAAATGAGTGTGGCGAGCCATTGTCTGATCTGATGGGTCAGCCTCCCAATTCTCCAGGCGCTTTGCATGAGATATGTTTAGGCACAGCAAAGATCTGCCTATGGAGTATTGTCGAAGCGTCAGACTAGGGGACCTAGTGTTATTGTACCTACCGTCTATGGGCCTCCCACCCCTCAATTCGAGTACTTCGGATATGTTTAGAGGGAATGGCACTAGTCCTATATTATGCTGCCCTTGCGGCACGTGAGAGCACACCTAACACTCGGTTTGGTTTGGCACCTTACCCACCAGGGAGTGATAATCCTCCAAAGGATGCCCTCCTATATTCAGAGTACTGGGGGACTGGCATCGTTGGATGCATCTCTCTTCAACTAGGGAGTCGCAAAACTTGCAGATACAATACTCATCAGACAATAGCCCCTCACATTGCCTCCGAGTTCCTGAGCTAGCAGACCTTTTCATAACCCCTGGACCAAGCTTGATAATGGGCTGCTCTGAGTATTCTAATAACTTTTTCTCTGCCTCCAACTCATCCGTATCACTACCAGAACTCTCCTCCGTCCTCCATCCTCCTTCACAAAAATAGAATGTCCTAAAAAAAAGAAAAACAAGGAAAAACCTGGAACAAAAGAAAAACAAAAACCGCCACTCCATCGCTAGAAAGATAGTTCTGGGGCAACATCTCTGGTTCAGGTGTCTCGATTGCAGGCTTTAGGTCTCCCGGAACTGACTCACAAGTGACAGATCTATGTCGTCGGTCTCAGTTTTATCTTGTACTTTCTCCGGATTATGGACTCTCCTGCAGTGAGTGGAATGGACCCAAGTGTCTCTCTCTGCAACCGTCAGTGATGTAGTACTGGTACGGGCCTTCCCAACGGTCTGTTAAACAACCTGAACGTAAGAAATTGCGGATCAAAACATAGTCTTCAGGTTCAACATCATGACAGTTCGTTTCTGGCATACAAGGTGACAGCGTTTCATTATTACACTTCAAGTCGTCTTGTGGACTCATGATCAAATGAGGTTGTCGTCCGAACAGTATCTCAAAGGGGGACAGATTAAGAGGAGGTCTAGGAGTGGTCCGAATGCTATGGAGGACCAATGCAAAGTCTCTGGCCATGCCAACCCAGTTTCAGCCATTATCTTACCAAGCTTGTTCTTTATAGTACCATTTACTCTCTCCACCTTACCACTGGCTTGTGGTCGGTACGGGGTGTGAAGTCTGCTACCGATTTCCATGAGTTTACACATATTTTGGAAGATATCACCAGTAAAGTGGGTACCCCTATCACTTTCAATGATTCTAGGGATACCGAACCTACATACAAAGTCTTGTACAATTTTCTTTGCAGTGAACACAGCAGTATTAGTGGCTGCCGGATATGCTTCTACCCAACCGGAAAACACATCAATACAAACTAACACATACTTTAAATTCCTGCACGGTGGTAATTGGATATAGTCAATTTGTATTACCTGAAAAAGTCCGTCTGTAGGAGGGATGTGGGATGGCTCAGTTGGAATAGTTTTCCCGACATTTTTCCTCAAGCAAGTAAGACATGACATTGCCTTCTTACCAGCCTGAGAGGAAAATCCGGGAGCACACCAGTATGCTCTCACCAGTTTGCACATACCTTCTTTACCCAGGTGAGTCAGGCCGAGTGCTGCTTCAGCCAGGCTTGGATAGTACGTTCGGGGAGCTACAGGCTTACCTTGTCCATCCCTCCAGAGTTCTGAGGACTCTTGGCCACATCCCTTCGCCTTCCAGACCGCCTTTTCCTGCAGGGAACACAAATCTTGCATTTCAATTAATTTCTGCTTGTCTAATGTCTGAAAAACCATCATAGTCTCGGTCGATACAGTCATAGGTTGCCCTGCTGCCCATTTAGCAGCTTCGTCTGCCCTGTTGTTGCCCAATGACACTGGGTCTTCTTCAAAGGTATGGGCTTTGCACTTTATGACGGCTACTGTTCTGGGTAACTGTATCGCTGTCAGAAGTCCTTTTATGTGTTGTGATTGTGCCACTGGCATACCTGCTGCTGTCTTAAAGTTTCTAAGACGCCAAAGGGCCCCAAAATCGTGCACTACCCCGAAGGCGTACCTAGAGTCAGTATATATATTGGCTGATTTACCCTCTGCCAATTCACACGCTCTCCTTAGTGCTACTAGTTCCGCCACCTGGGCTGAGTGAGGTGGACCAAGGGGTTCAGCTTCTACCACATCCTGATCGTCTACAACAGCGTAACCAGTACATAGCTCTTCCGTCTCTGTCTGTCTATGACAACTTCCGTCTGTATAAAACGTAAAATCTACATTTTCTAAGGGGGTGTCACGTATGTCGGGCCTTGCAGTAAAGGTCTGATTCAGGTGTTCCATACAGTCATGCGTGTCAGTATTCTTGCCTAACTCATCATCAACCAGGGTCTCCTCACCTCCCACCCTTTGTGTCTCTAGAGACACATACGGAAGGTATGTAGCTGGATTTAAGGTGCTACATCATTTGATGGTGATGTTTGAGGGTGCCATCAGAGCTAGTTCCAACTTTGTGAATCTAGCTGAAGAAACATGTCTGGTTTGGGCTGAATTTAACAGAGCTGATACAGCTTGGGGTGTATAGATAGTTGAATTATGTCCTAATACTACGTCCTCGCTCTACTTACCAGAAGAGCCGTTGCTGCTACACTTCTGAGACATGTTGGGAGTGATCTTGCCACATTGTCTAATTGTGCACTGTAGTATGCTACCGGTCTGCTAGCGTCACCATGTTTCTGTGCGAGGACACCTGCTGCACAGCCATCAGCTTCTGTACAAAATAGCTCAAAAGGCTTTTCATAATCAGGTATTCCCAATGCAGGTGCTCTAGTCAGACTATCTTTAAGATTAAAGAACGCTTGCTCTGACTCTTCTGTGTGTACAACATGTTCTGGTTTTGAGAAGAGACTAGCTCCTGCAATGGTAATGCCAGAATAGAAAAACCTGGGATCCAGGATCTACAGTATCCACACATCCCCAGGAAGGTACGAATCTGCTTCTGGCTCTGCGGCAGAGTCATGTGTTGTATGGCCTCAATCCTGTCGGTTGTCAGGTGTCTTAGCCCCTTAGTGAGGCAGTGTCCTAAGTATTTGACCTTAGTCTGACATGGCTGTAATTTATCCTTTGCAACCTTGTGCCCTGTTTGTGAAAGATGAAGCAACAACAATTTAGTATCATGTAAACATGACATAAAAGAATCAGAGCACATCAACAAATCGTCCACATATTGAATTAGAACAGACCCATTGTGGGGTTGAAAGGATTGCAAACAGTCATGTACGGCTTGGGAGAAAATACTGGAATTGTCAATAAACCCCTGGGGTAGTCTGGTCCATGTGTATTGCACTCCCCTGTAGGAGAATGCAAAAAGGTATTGGCAGTCAGGGTGAAGAGGGACTGAGAAGAAAGAAGAACATAGATCAATGACAGTAAAATGACTGGCAGACGGTGGAATCTGCATGAGGATGACAGCTGGATTCGGCACTACGGGGAATTGGCTCTCAACAACTTTATTAATTCCCCTTAAGTCCTGGACTAATCTATAGCCCCTCCCCCTACTCTTCTACACAGGGAAAATGGGACTATTTGCTGTACTGGCTGTACGAATTAAAATCCCTTGTTGTAACAGCTTCTCAATAACAGGATATACCCCTAGTTCCCTCCGGTTTTAATGGATACTGTGGGATTTTTGGAGCTATCCTACCACTTTTTAGATTGACCATGACAGGAACTACGTTTGCCATCAGTCCAGTGTCCTGTTCCATCTCTGGTCCATAGTGAACCTGGTATTTCCAGCAACATCCCCTTTACTTTAGATGGACTGTGTTCTATAACAGTAGAGTGTAACATTAACCTTTGAGGGGTGTCCAATATGTCCTGTACCTCATGAGCGACCTTCTCGGGTATATCTAGGAACACACCATCTGAAGTACAGTATATGACACATCCCATTTTACATAACAAGTCTCTCCCTAACAAGTTAGTAGGAGCCGCTGCAGCCAAGAGAAACGAATGCTTAGTATGCAGAGGCCCGATAGTAACTTCAGCCGGTTTAGTTAGTGGATAATGCAACACTTTTCCTGTTACCGTTGGCTGGAATTGTTATACTGGTCACCTGTAGATTGAAAGGAGAGGTAATAACAGATCGGGCCGCCCCTGTATCTACAAGAAAAGTTTCATTCCTACCAGCTATGTCAACTATCATTGTTGGTTCTTCTCTCTGACTCTCAGTTAACCTCACTGGCTGTAGACTACAGGA